>NW_017670958.1:108872-378671 GCF_001879085.1 Nicotiana attenuata
GCCAAACTTAAAGTTATGGAAATTGTGTGAAAGCTATCTGATCCCTTATTTGTATTTGATGATGTGGTGATAGTTTAAAGCTTTGTTTATCCTTATGATTTCTTTATTCTTGTATGGTTGTTCTTTCTAATGAGATGGTGCTTAGTTATACATACTAGTGCTATTCGACGGCACTAACGTCCCTTTGCCGGGGGAGCTACATCTTTAAATGGATGTATGTGTTTCCATAGCAGGCAATGTTGGTCGCAGCTAGTGATGCATCTTCCTTTCAGTGGACGTTGGTGAGCCCCACTTTATTTTGGGGTGCTGTATCGTTGCTTATCGTGTACTTTGTATTTTGAGGTATAGCCGGGGCTTTGTTGCGGCATTTCCATATTACTCTTCAGTTGTATTTAGAGGCTCCGTAGACAGGTTGTGGGTAGTGGACCGGTATTGGAATTAAAAATAGAAATAATGATGTTTGGAAAAGATGTATAAAACTTGTATATCTTAAATTAAGAACAAAGTTGCTAATGGAAATGAAATGGAAATCATTAAAGACTTGTTTATAGAATTTGATTAATGATGTATTATTTGAGGCTGGACCCTCCATCAATCAGGATTCTGGTGATAAAATAATCTTCGCACTGCACGGTGATGTGCAATGCCTTGTTGTGACTCAACCCTTCTGGTGGTAGCTCATCTTCATGAAAAGTGATTTTGTGACTTTCCAATACCTGACCCACCATGTTTGCCATTTCTCCTCCAGCGATATTGCTTGGTACATATGCCTCACTCAGCACTCTTAACAAGGCATTCTTGTGTGCATCGGAACTCTGTAGCAAAGCCAGGATAGATATCTGCGCTGGTGTTTTGTTCAACTGATCAATGACTGAGTATTCCTTCGCTCGTATCTTTCTCCAGAGATCATCGGGCCCGGTTTCAGTGATGTCTTGTCGCCCAGAGGTCTGCTTACTTGACTCAGCCAAGTGTTCCGGAGTATAAACCCTGCCGGTTCTTGTCATAACCTGTGCCGCAACCGTTTCCCCGAACTTGGTTTTCCCCTTCCTTCTTGCCTCGGTTGTGTAGTCCCATGGTATTTTTTTGTGTGGAATGGCGTTACGGCTGTCATTGCTACTGGAATGGGCACCCTTGCTTTGGAAGGTAATACAGCAACTTCAAATGGCTCAAGCGCCTTTGGGGACCCAAACTCGACCTCAATTGGTATTGGCATCTTTGAAGAGGCCGGTGTTTCAAACTCAAGTTGTATGGACATGTTCGCCTCATCATATTTAGAAGGCTGAATCTGGACTACAATCGGATTAAGGGTGACTGTTGGTTTCTTTGGATCGTCGCCTTCGGTGATCAAACTGATTGATCCCTTGGGATCCCAATCATCCTCTATTTCAATCATATGGACACCTCCACCCTTGTGGTCTGGTAGAGGGTTATTGCGGACATTCGGGGCTGGATCCTTTGCCATGATGATCTTGTTGTCAATCAAAGCCTGGATCTTATCCTTCAGGGAGCGGCATTCATCAATGGTGTGCCCTTTCATGCCAGAATGGTATGCACAGGTTTTATTTGGGTTGACCCATTGGGAAGGGTTTTCAAGGGTTATAGAAGGGATAGGGGTGACATAACCAGCAGCTTTGAGTCTTTCATACAGCTGGTCGATTTGTTCAGCAATGGCGGTATACTGTTCGGGAGGTCTGCGGTCGAAATTTGGTCGGGGTCTAGGAAAGTTTTGGCGAGGGGGAGGTGATTGATAGTGGGATTGTTTAGTGTTGTAAGCTGGTAGACGTGTTGATTGCGTCCGTCTCAACACTACACAATGGTAGGAAGAGTGGGGTAGCAATAACTAATACCCGAATAGTGGATCGGGGTCGAATTTCCACAGGGAGCTTGGAATGGAGTTGTATTGCCTGATTAGCCTAGAATTGCGTTTGTACTTCTAATTGCACTTCTAACATTTTTGGGGGTTTTTATATTTAAAACTACTATTGTAAACTAAGGATTAAAGCTAAATTATGCTAAGGAAATATTGCTAAGTTGTGCTTAATATAGGAAAAAGGCACTAGGGTCGTGACACTACCTAGGTGGCTAGCTAACGGGTAGAAGCTACTAAGGGGAGATTGATAAATCTGGGTTTATTGCTATAGCCGTTGCACAATTGCACTCATTCTCACACCTCTCTGTAGAGAGAACAATTTTTGCCCAATTGACTCTCTCGAGACCAATTAGGTAGGCCAATTAGACCGGGCAACTAGGGCTCAATTAGGGTAGTTACTCTTTTGAGGTTTAACCCGTTAATTGGGACTACCATTCTCATGGGTGCATCCCAATTCCTTGTTGGATTAACTATTAGGGTCATATGACTCTCTTTCTCAAGAAAAGTTAGACCCACTAAGCTTGAATGCATGTTTGCAACCACAAATTCTAGATTGAAACACAAAATCAACCCAAATAATAAATACCCAATCTCAATCTCACCCTAGAATGCAACACCCATTAACTACCCACACTAGGGTTGATCCATAACCCTAGCTAATGGGTTTAGCTAGACATAATTAAAGAAGAAACAGTAGAAATAGATGAAGAAAATAACATAATGATTGATTACTAATTAAAAACTATGATATTGAAGAGAAGAATTGCCAAAATAGGCTACACAATAGTTCTCACGAGCGCAGCTCTTGTTCAGAATCTCCAACTTCACCTAAAAATGGTAAAAAGATCTATTTATACTGAGCTGGAAATTTTGGACAAAAATACCCCTGCGGGGTCGGCGCGGACCTCGCAAAAAGGTAGAGCGGCCGCGTAGGCTCTTTGCACTAACATTTCATCTTCTGAAGTTGGGGGCCGCGGACCGCGCACAAATGTAGCGCGGCCGCGGCGGAGGGTCTACGCGGGCCGCGCAGGAATGCAGCGTGGCCGCATAGCTTGACTTGGCTAAATCTTCATGTCTCTGAATCTCCTTCACGCGGACCGCACTGATATGTAGCGCGGACGCGTGGGACTTAAGCCTTTTCTGAACTTCCCTTGTGCGGACCGCGCAGAAATGGAGCGCGGCCGCGTGGCTTGCACCTCAAATTACCCCTCTCTGAATCTCCTAGCGTGGCCGCGTGGCAAATCAGTGCGGTCCGCGCTAGGTCTTCCTGTTCCCCATTTCACTTGTTCTTGGCACTTGGTAGGTTTCACTCCATTTTGAGCCGATCTTTGACATTTGTCATCGTGTTGCTCAAACCTGCAATCAAGCGCAACTTGTAAGCCTTTTGGGACTATTTTATGGCTATTTGTAACAAAAGCAATAGCAAGTAAGGGGTATAATCATGGTAAAATCCTAGCTTATCAACTCCCCCAAACTTAAACCCTTGCTTGTCCTCAAGCAAAAAAAATAAGACCCACCCCTAAGAGAGCAGTCCAAGAATTTCCAGCTATCCTAGAGTAACCTCAACAAGCATCAATTGAGACTAACAATTGCCCTCAATACGAATGCATCATTAACACATTTTAAGCTTTTGAAAACTATGGACTAAGTGTGACACGAGAGCATCAAGTGTTGACACATTTCATCAAAGAGCTTTTCTCAAATACCTTGGTCATTGTGGAACCCAAACTCGCACATCCTCAACTCTCACTAAGCGAACCTCACTTTTTAGAGTATTGACACACAAATCGAGGATGAAGGACTTTCGCTCATTTCTCTCACAAAGAAGGTCACAAGTCCGGCTCTAGGTACAATATGCTTGCCCCTTATGTAAGTATCCACTAATGTAGGTTCCCTTCGACTCAAGATCATATAGGGCTTTTGGGAAATCAATTGCGAGGGCTTTTGGGTAAGGGTAAGACATGTTTTGTTCAAATGGGTTCAACCTTCCCCTAAGCACTTTCTTTGATTATTTTTGGCACTCTTTATTGACTCATTTGAGTAATTCACTTCTTTTCAAAGGCTAGAGGGACATATTGTCACTCTTTCTTAGGCAATTCAAATCATTTCTCCTTTTTCTACTTTTGTTTCCACGCCTTTTTCACTTTTGTTTTTCTTGACCCCTTTTTATTCTTTTTCACCTTGTTCTTTCTTTTTGTCTTTTTCTTTTTCTCTTTTTCATTGCCTTGCCTTTTCTTTTTGCTTTAGTACCTTTTTCCCTTGCTTTCCTTCTTGTCTCTCCCCCCAAACTTTGACTTTGCCATTGCTCAAGGGAAGTGTGGGTGCCAAGAGAGGATAAAAACGGGTATAGGCTTGTAACATTGGTTCATGAAAGAAGAAGGTTTAAGGCTCAAAAGGGTTAACTAGGGATCATTTTATTGGTAGGCCATGGAATTGTTCATTTTACAATTGGATCAAGGAGAGCCTATAGCCACTTCTCAAGTCAAACTTCACCTATGATTTCGCCTCAACAAACACTCGGGGCAAGTTCTAGACCATTGGCTTGGGACTTGGACTCAAAATTCTGTTCCTCACCACACATGCTAGGGGATTGCTAAAGATATCGAGTCGAGGGCCCACAACGACCTTAGTCATGATTCAAGCGCACAATGGTCCAAAAAGACCACATGATGATTGTTTGGTTAACACAAGAGTCTCAAGGCCCCGACTTTCACCATACCCTAAACACAACCTTATGTCTTTGACCATGGGATCAAAGGCAAATGTGTTAGGCCCAAGTGAAGCTTCGCCTAAGGTACCCTTAACTACGAAATATCAAAATTAAAAGAAAAATCAAAGAAACAGACTCAAACCCTTAAGAAGGTAGTCACTCTATCTATCATCGGGAAGAGCCACCCGGTTCACACTATACTCTACCCTTGGAAAGAACCGTGGCCTTAAGAAAACCAAGGGCTTATTGAAAACGCCAAAAACAAAACAAAAGGCTGCGAGCCTATCTACTAAGCTAAAAACGAAAAATTTTGCGAATATAGAAAAATCGAATGAATATGTACAATAGGGGAGTAGAATATACAATGAGGGATGAATATGTACCAAAATTACTTTATATACAGACCAAAAGAGAATAAAAAGTGTGAGAAAAGTAGCTAGAATGTGAAGTTATATAAAGACCAACTAGAAAATCAAAGCAACAAAACACAAAATAAGGATCCAATATGTACAGTCATCCAGATAATCCAAAAAGTAGGGCGCACCCCCACAAATAAGAGCTGGCATTGTCCCCAATGCCAACTACACAAATAAGTACAGAATAAGGTCAAAGGATATAGAAAGGCTCCCTAAGCCTGATCCGTGTGCATGGGCTCCTCAGTGGTCCCCTAGTCCTCTGTACTGGTGGGAACCTCAGACTGGTTCCCGGCTTGCTGCTGCTCTGCTGCTGGGACAGGGGCCGGGACATGGACTGGCTGAATATCTGGTGCAACACTGGCGGGACCCTCCTGAACCTGTGCTACCTCGATCACTACACCCTCAGTGCTAGGGAGCTTCCTCTTTTTTCTTGGATGCCTAGGCTCCTCCTCCTGCTGTGGCTGAGATGCTGCTGGGTCTAGGACTGGATCCCCAAATAGCAAGTCTAATGGCATCTGGTATGCCAATTGCTTGTCCACATCAGCTCGGAGCTTCTTCACCGACTCCCTCGACGCCCTTGACTTTCTCATCTTCTTATGTTCCTTGGCAAGCTCCTTCAAAGCCTTACCATGCGAATCTACCGCCTTAGTCAAGGTGGCCAATCTTCTCCTGGTTGGCCAGGAGCTTCTTCAATGTCTCCTCAATAGAAGGAGGAATCTGAACAGTGGCTGGTGCTGACTGGGCCTCAACTGTAGTAGCCAAGGTGGACAACTTGGATGTCGCAGCTGACATCCAGTTGTTCAAACTGGCTAAAGACTGACTGAGCTGGTGGGCAGTGAACCGATAAGTCTTTGATGAAGGGACTGCCGGGTCAACTGAAGTAGAAGGACCTGGGGGCAAGGGCTCACTGGTGGAAGTGGCAGGGATGGAGGATGGTCCAGCATAAGGCTCTACCGCAACTGGCTCCTCAGACTGGCCAGTTGGGGCAGAGGTGGGTGGCTGGTATTTCTTTGACTTTGGGTTATCTGAACCCAACTGACTATACCATGAGTAGGGGGCCACCGGCTTGGTTGTGACATCAAATCGCTTCTTCTTGACCTTCAAATCCCTAAAGTACAGAGACAGGGTGTTGGGGAAGGGGTAATTTGTGGTCGTCTCCTGTCCCACAGAGAAATCACCCTCGAGATGATGTTACCAACATTGATAGGAAAACCGGCCATGATGGATGCCACAAGAACAGCCCGGGCAAGAGGAACTGTGTGATCATGAGTGGAAGGATCAAGTCTACTACAAACAAATGTCAACCAACCCTTAGCTTCAAAGCTGAAGGTGTTCCGCAGAATCTTCTCCCCTGCTTTCAACCATTTTGGTACAGTGCCTGGGGCTGCCAAGTATTCGGTCAACCAAGGACGCACCTCCTCACCCATTGCCAGCTTAGCTAAGTACTGTGTCTCATCTTCCTCATTGAACCCCAAATAGTCATTCAAGGACTTCCCATCAAACACCACCATTTTGTCTCTCACCTTTGTCACCTTAGTATCTTTGACTATATGAGAAACATTGCAATAAAATTCTTTCAACATATGTTCATTGGCATCAATACATTTTTCCTTGAAGAAGTCCCAGCCATATCTAGTTCGAAATTCCTTTTCACGTTCGGGTTGTGGGGTAGGAGGTCTTTGTCAATGAATGTTCAATTTGGAATCAGTTTTCTCAAGGGCCACCACTCTTTGAATTTATGGAATGCCAACTCACTCACAAATCTGTCTGCCCATGCTTCAGGTTTTCTGGTTCGTTCAATTCCCCCGACTTGAGGCTCACATCCCTCACCATATCCTGCACTCTCCCCGGATAATGAAGCTGTGGGTGAGGTGGAGTATTGATCACCACTGCCTGCTACGGACTCATCAGACGAATCCGAGACTACGTTGACTAGTCTTTTGGATGAGGGTGAAGGTGGCGGAGTGTCATGAAATTGGAGTGGGTCAGAGACGTGAGTGGGGGCAGACTCTGAGGTTATGCTCCTGGATGGTGCATACTCACTCCCCGAAGAGTGAGAGGCAGCTCTATCAGCAGCCCGTATCAGTTTACGGGTCTTTTTAATGTTTTCCCGAGCCTGGGGAGTGATTTTAGCTATTCTCTTTCCCTTACTCCCTCGGGAGGCACCATCTCTCCCGGGTGGTTGTGTTTGTTTACCGCCTCGTTTTATAACCATGATCTGCAAAAATACATGTCTAACATCGTTAGTTTAAGCACATGCAGTGGAAAAGATGAATAACACAAGAGGAAAACACAGTTAAGTTGCATAACACAGAAATAGGACACAGGGGCGCGGACCGTGTAGGACTGGAGCACGGACCGCGCTGGGCATATGCCCCAAAAGAACCTCTCTGAATCTCCCAACGCGGTTCGCACTGATATGGACCGCGGCCGCGTTGGGCCAGCGCGGACCGCGCAAAAATGTGATGCGGTCGCGCTGGTAAGGTAGGCACCCACAGAAGAATCAACGCGGACCGCGCAGAAATAACGCGCGGCCGCGCTGGGCCATGTAATTGAACTGAGCTAGGGTTTAGCATTTCGGTCCATTTTTCATCAAATCTTTGAGTCCTAGTTGTCCCTACTCAATTACTCATATTGAAATTCATGCCCAATGTTCAAGATAAACACAAAAAACTAAGCTAATCATTAAACCTAAGAAAAATGTAAAGTAAGAAGAAGCTATACTACTGGGAAGCAAACAAAATAATTAAAAATTAAGACTAATGAATGAAATGTGCAAGAATTGTTACCAGGAATTATGAAGATTCAAGCTACTTGATGCACGGGTCTTAGATGAACAGTAAAAATGAGGCTCAGGAAGTTAGAGTGCGAAAAGGGTAAAGTGAGGCCTAAGGTCTCTATTTATAGAAAACAGTGGGACCCCCTTCTTACCTACCAGCGCGGCCGCGCAAAAATGGCCGCGGACCGCGCTGGTTTGAAGCCCAGCACACTTGAACCTAGTTATCCACGCGGACCGCACTGTTATGTAGCGCGGCCGCGTGTGAAACTTCAGAGAGCATGAATATTTGGGTCCTCCCAGCGCGGACCGCACAAAAAATGCTACGCGGCCGCGCTGGTAACTTCAGAGGCTTAAGACCTCCTTGCACAAGCCAGCGCGGCCGCGATGGCAAACTTTAGAGAACTGACTTTCTGTGCTTTTGTTTCGCACTGCTTCAACATTATCCCTGCAACATCTCACAAACCATTAGCCTAAAAATCCTAGTCTATAACGAAAAATTAAAGAAATAGAAAAAGACATGGGTTGCCTCCCAAGAAGCGCATGATTTAACATCGCGGCACGACGCATGTTACCATCATATCACTTCAAATGAATGAGTGCCACCACGTGGCTGTCATCAAACTTTCCCAAATAATGCTTGACACGATGCCCATTGACCCGGAATACTTCACCATTCTTGTTTTTGAGATCAAGAGCACTGAAAGGAGTCACAAATACCACTTCAAAAGGACCACTCCACTTAGACTTGAGCTTGCCCGGAAATAACCTCAACCGGGAGTTGAAGAGAAGAACCATGTCACCCACCTTGAACTCCTTACCCCGAGCATATTTGTCGTGAAGGTACTTCATCTTGTCCTTATACAAGGATGAGCTGGAGTAGGCATGAAATCTAAACTCATCAAGTCCATTCAATTGCTCCACACGGAGATTGGATACAACATCCCATTCCAAGTTCAACTTTCTCAACGCCCACATAGCCTTGTGTTCTAATTCCACCGGGAGATGGCAAGCCTTACCAAACACCAACTGATACGGAGACATACCAATTGGGGTCTTGTAAGCCGTCCGATAAGCCCAAAGAGCATCATCCAATTTCTTCGACCAATCGGTCCTATTAGCATTCACCGTTTTGGACAAAATACTCTTTATTTCCCGATTCGAGACTTCCACTTGTCCGCTAGCTTGTGGATGATACAGGGTGGTCACTTTGTGGTTAACTCCATACTTAGCAAGCAATGAGTTGAAAGCCTTGTTGCAAAAATGGGACCCCCCATCACTAATAATGGCTCGAGGAATACCAAACCTCGTGAAGATACTCTTTTTCAAGAATGCTACAACACTTCGGGCTTCATTGTTGGGTAGAGCCACGGCTTCCACCCACTTTGAGACATAGTCCACCGCCACGAGAATGTAAGTGTTACCACAAGAGCTCACGAACGGACCCATGAAATCGATGCCCCAAACGTCAAAAATATCCACCTCGAGAATTGTATTGAGGGGCATCTCATCGTTCTTGGAAATACCGCCGACTCTTTGACATGCATCACATCTCTTCACCAAGTCACTAGCATCCTTGAACAATGTCGGCCAATAGAATCCGCAACTCAAAACTTTTGAGGCCATCCTCACCCACCCCCCCCCCCATGATGGCCACCATAGGGAGAAGAGTGACAAGCCTCCAATATGTTCATTTGTTCACTTTCCGGTACACATCTTCTTATCACCCCATCCGTGCAAATTTTAAATAGATATGGATCATCCCAATAGAAATCCAAGCTATCCCGCTTGAGTTTCTTCCTTTGGTTGGAAGAGAGCTCACACTGGACATTACCAGTCACAATGAAGTTGGCGATGTCCGCGAACCATGGTATATCACACATAGAAACGGAAAGAAGCTGCTCGTCGGGGAACCTATCATTAATTTAAATACCATCACGTGGTCTCCCCTCTTCCTCTAACCGGGACAAATGGTCCGCAACTTGATTTTCGCTTCCCTTTCTATCCACAATCTCTAAATCAAATTCCTGAAGGAGTAGCACCCACCTCATCAGTCTTGCTTTCGAATCCTTCTTAGTCATCAAATACCGGAGGGCTGCATGGTCCGTGTGTATGATCACCTTTGCCCCCATAAGAGAAGGTTGAAATTTCTCCATCGCGAACACAATAGCCAATAGCTCTTTTTGTGTCACTGTGTAGTTTCTTTGGGCCTCATTCATCGTCTTGCTAGCATAATACACAGGATGGAACATTTTGTTGATCCTTTGGCCTAGCACCGCACCTACCGCCACATCACTCGCATCGCACATAAGTTCAAAAGGCAAATCCCAATAAGGTGCGGTGATGATAGGAGTTGTGGTCAACTTGTGTTTCAATAGCTCAAAAGACTCCATGCACTTCTCATCAAAGATAAACTTGACATCCTTCTCTAACAATTTGCAAAGCGGGTTCACAATTTTTGAAAAATCTTTAATGAATCGCCAGTAGAACCCGGCATGACCAAGAAAACTCCTCACCCCTTTGACAGAAGTAGGGGGAGGGAGCCTTGAGATAACCTCGATTTTTGCCTTATCAACTTCAATTCCTTGCCTTGAGATTTTGTGACCCAATACAATACCCTCTTGCACCATAAAGTGACATTTCTCCCAGTTGAGCACAAGGTTGGTTTCTTCACATCTCGCCAAAACCCTATCCAAGTTCAACAAACATTCCTCAAATGAATCTCCCACCACGCTGAAGTCGTCCATGAATACCTCCAAGATATCATCCACCATATCGGTGAAAATTGCCATCATACATCTTTGGAAGGTCGTTGGGGCATTACATAGTCCGAATGGCATTCTCGAGAAAGCGAACATGCCATAAGGACATGTAAAGATTGTCTTCTCCTGATCCTACGGGGCAATGAGAATTTGATTATACCCCGAGTAGCCATCTAGAAGACAATAAAAGGCCCGGCCTGCAAGACGATCGAGCATTTGGTCCAAGAATGGTAGTGGGAAATGATCTTTTCTTGTCACCTTATTCAGCTTTCTATAATCCATACACACTCTCCAACCCGTAACTGTCCGAGTAGGAATCAACTCATGAACTATCCGAGATCGGGTAAACCACACCGGCGTCAAGCCACTTGATAACCTCTTTCTTTACTACTGCTTGCTTCACCTCGTTGAGTCTCCTTTGATGTTCAAGAGATGGCCGTGCATCCTCCTCCAAGATGATCTTATGCATGCAAAATGCAGGACTTATTCCCCTGATGTCCGCCAAAGTCCATCCTATTGCCCTTTTTCGCTTTTGAAGCACCTCCACAGTGGCCTCAACCTGCAAGTTAGTAAGGCAAGAAGAAAGAATAACTGGAAGAGTAGAATTAGAGCCCAAGAATTCATACCTGAGGTGTGGAGGAAGTGGTTTCAACTCCAACACCGGTGGCTCCTCAATTGATGGCTTGGTTGGCGGAGTTTTGTGATTCTCAAGATCCAAGGATAGCTTCCTAGGCTCATAAGAGTATGAACCCATACCATGCAATGCATTCACGCACTCCACTTTACCGGCATCATCATTGACATCCATGTTAAGAAGCATGGCTTCAAGAGGATCTTCAACATTGATCAAGGCACTTGTGTCATCCACTATCACCGCTGTGACAATGTCCACAAATGAACACACCTCCATGCTATTGGGTTGTCTCATTGATTTGCACACATGAAATACCACCTTCTCATCACCCACACAGAATGTTAATTCCCCTGCTTCCACATCAACCAATGCCTTCCCCGTAGCTAGGAAAGGTCTTCCAAGAATAATAGGCACTTCGAAATCCACTTCACAATCCAATATGACGAAGTCGGCCGGCAATATGAATTTGTCCACCCGGACAAGCACATCGTCAGTTATACCTAAAGGCCTCTTCATCGTTCGGTCCGCCATTTGAAGTCTCATTGAGGTTGGCCTAGGTTGCCCAATTCCCAAAGTCTTAAAGACTGAGTACGGCATCAAATTAATGCTAGCCCCCAAGTCACATAGGGCCTTAGCAAACTCCGCACTCCCAATAGTGCAAGGAATAGTAAAAGCTCTAGGGTCTTCTAGTTTCGGGGCCATAGAATGCACAATCGCACTAACTTGGTGCGTCATCTTTATTGTTTCACACTCCATAGAACGCTTCTTGGTGACTAAATCCTTCATAAATTTTGCGTACCCAGGCATTTGTTCAAGTGCCTCCACTAAAGGAACATTGATTGTGAGGCTCTTCATCATGTCTATGAATTTCTTGAACTGATTGTCATTCTTTTGCTTTGCTAACCGCTGGGGATATGGTGGAGGTGGTCTAGGCAAGGGTGCCTTGGCCTTGGGCACCGCCGGCTCGGGTATATCAATAATGTGTTCCCTAGACGGGTTCACGACATCTTGAGTCTCTACCTCGGCCTCATCATCAATATCAATCCGCACATCATTTGTCTCTATTGGTTCAACCACATTGTCAACATTCAAAGGTACATCATCATCATGCAACTCAACTTCATCATTCACAACCTGATTCTCAATCGAGGCATGCACATCACCGCCTCTTCCACTCCTAGTTGTAACCGCCATCACATGATTGTTACCCCCCTTCGGATTCACTACCGTGTCACTTGGTAGCACACCTTTAGGTCGGGTATTTAAAGCTTGAGAAATTTGTCCTATTTGCACCTCCAGGTTCCGGATAGATGTGTTATGTGAAGCCAATTGTGCGTCAGAATCTTGGTTCTTTTTCATCATCTGCTCGAACATCATCTCTATCCGTCCCATATCACTTCCGGAAGAACTAGGCCGTTGTGACTGAAAGGGGGGTGGATTGTTTGGTTGTTGGAACATGGGGGCCTTTGAAAGCCTTGCCCCATACCACCATTATTCCACCCTCCTTGATTGCTATTGTTGTTGCTCCAATTGTTGTTGTTCCCGTTCCAATTGCCTTGGTTATTACCTTGATTACCCCAATTGTTGTTCTGATTGTTATTGTTCCAATTGTTACCACCTTGTTGTTGATTATTGTTATTCCAATTGCCGCCTCCTTGTTGATTGCCCCAATTGCCTTGGGGGCGCCATTGTTGGTTCCCTTGATTTTCTATATTTCCTTGGTAGTTATTGACATATTGGCATTCCTCACTTTGATCATCAAAACACTTGTTCGAATAACCACCACCATCATTGTTGTTGTCAAACTGCTCACCATTACCTTGAGGTTGTTGTTGCCCTCTTTGCCTCCTTTAAAGCATAGAAACATTCTCCATTGCATTGACTTGGCGCGGATTTCTTACTTGTTGCATTTGCGCCTTCGCCAATTGATTCATTGTTGTTGTAAGTTCGGCAATAGCTTGGACATGGTCATTCAACTCCTTGTGCAAATAGATGACCGTGGGGTCACCTTGGGGTACATTCGCTCGGCTTTGCCATGCCGAAGAGGTGTCAGCCATTTCATCAAGTACGTCACATGCCTCTTGGTAAGAAAGTTTCATAAAGTTCCCACCGGCCAATTGGTTCACAATGCACTGAATCGTGGTGTTGATGCCCCTATAGAAAGTCTGCTGGATCATCGCCTCAGTCATGTCGTGGTTAGGGCATTCCTTCACCATTGTTCTATATCGCTCCCAGATCTCGTGCAATGGTTCCGTTGGCATTTTCTCGAAAGCTAGAATCTCGTCCTGAAGAGCCGCCATATGACTTGGAGAAAAGAACTTTGCAATAAATTTATCCGCCAATTCATACCATGTGGTGATAGAATGATTTGGTAACCTTTCTAACCAGTCCAACGCTTTGCCCCGAAGAGAAAATGGGAAAAGCCTCAATCGCAACGCATCCTCTGACACGTTTGTTTGTTTGTTGCCCCAGCAAGTATCTACGAACCCCTTCAAGTGCTTGTATGCATTTTGGTCGGAGGCGCCCGTAAAATATCCCCTTTGCTCGAGCAAGGTCAACATGACATTTGTGATTTGAAAGTTCCCTGCCCGGATTCGGGGAGGAACGATGGCACTCGCATACCCTTGATTAGGAAGAACTCTTGGGACTGCTCTTGGTGGTGGCGGAGGAGGGTCAGGAATAGGATTGTTGTCATTTGCGTTGGCCGGACGACCTCTACGTGGAACTTGAGGTGGTATTACCTCTTCGGGCTCAAGATCCTCTACCTCCTCCCCCGCGTTCATGTTGCTAGGAGGGTCGTTTGCATTGAGAGCCATAGTACTTGAATGATTGACACAAATAGAATTAGTAAACAATAAGGAAAGAGAAGCAAAGCACAAAACTAACTAAACCGATAGTCAACACCGTAAGCTTTCGGCAACGGCGCCAAAAAGTTGATCGCGGCCGTCTCAACACTACACAATGGCAGGAAGAGTGGTTAGCAATAACTAATACCTGAATAGTGGATCGAGGTCGAATTTCCACAGGGAGCTTGGAATGGAGTTGTATTGCCTGTTTAGTTTAGAATTGCGTTTGTACTTCTAATTGCACTCCTAACATTTTTGGGGTTTTTTTATATTTATAACTACTATTGTAATCTAAGGATTAAAGCTAAATTATGCTAAGGAAATATTGCTAAGTTGTGCTTAATATAAGAAAAAGGCACTAGGGTTGTGATACTATCTAGGTGGCTAGCTAATGGGTAGAAGCTACTAAGGGGAGATTGATAAATCTGGGTTTAGTGCTATAGCCGTTGCACAATTGCACTCATTCTCACAACTCTCGGCAGAGAGAACGATTTTGCCCAATTGACTCTCTCGAGACCAATTCGGTAGGCCAATTAGACCGGACAACTAGGGCTCAAGTAGGGTAGTTACTCTTTCGAGGTTTAACCCGTTAATTGGGACTACCATTCTCATGGGTCCATCCCAATTCCTTGTTGGGTTAACTTTTAGGGTCATATGACTCTCTCTCTCAAGAAGAGTTAGACCCACTAAGCTTGAATTCATGATTGTAACCACAAATTCTAGATTGAAACACAAAATCAACCCAAATAACAAATACCCAATCTCAATCTCACCCTAGAATGCAACACCCATTAACTACCCACACTAGGGTTGAGCCACAACCCTAGCTAATGGGTTTATCTAGACATAATTAATGAAAAAATAGTAGAAATAGATGATGAAATGAACATAATAATTGATTACTACTTAAAATCTATGATATTCAAGAGTAAAATTGCCAAAATAGGCTACAAAAGTACTTCTCACGAGGGCAGCTCTTGTTCAGTAGCTAAAACATAACCCAAAAATGTCAAAAAGATCTATTTATACCGAGCTAGAAAATATGGACAAAAATTCCCTTGCGGGGTAGGCGCGGACCGCGCAAAAAGGGAGTGCGACCGCGTTGGCTCTTTCACTCTTGAACTCTGTTCTCTGAAGTTGGGACCACGGATCGCGCAGAAATGTAGCGCGGCCGCGTTTCAGGACTGGTGCGGACAGCATATAAATGGAGCGCGGCCGCGTGGAAGCACTTTGGCAAAAACACCATCTCTCTGAATCTCATCTACGCGGACCGCGTAAAAAAGAGCAGGGACCGCGCAGAATGCCCTTAAATGAACCAGTCTCTGAATCTCCTAGCGCAGCCACGTGGCAAAATAGTGCGGTCAGCACTAGGTCGTCTTGTTCTCCACTTCAATTGGTCTTTGACACTTGGCAGGTTTCACTCCGTTTTGAGCCGATCTTTGACATTTGTCATCTTGTCGCTCAAACCTGCAATCAAGCGCAACTTGTAAGCATTTTGGGATTATTTGTGGCAATTCATAACAAAAGCAATAGCAAGTAGGGGGTATAATCATGTTAAAATCCTAACTTATCAGAGTTGGAATCAGATATGGTGATTCGTGTGTTCTATGGATTTAGAGACTAGGAGTTCTCAGGAGTGGATTGTTCTATGGTTGTGGGCTGTGAAGTCATGGGCGAAGCTAGCCAGATGATAGTATGTGTTATGATTCAGTCATTGAGGGCTTTCGGAGGTTCATTTATCTATTGGTGAGTTCCTAGAGTTGAATTGGGGGTCCATTGGTAGGCCCGGTTAGAATGTGTATTCTATACCGAGTCGGATTGGTCGGCTCCATTCGGTTGTTGCTGAGCTTATTCGTGTTCTGTAATTTTCTGTGAGTTACTCTTCTATGCTACGAGGAGTTGTGATTCGTCGGTTTTAGGCACACACGGAGCGGTTCTATTATGGTCTTATAGCGGAATTTGAGCGAGATGAGTAATTGGGTATTGTATGATTAAGGTCGTATTGGTTATGTTCTTTCGGGTTTTGTGTGACATTGTGTCATCTTTTTCTTCATGGTTATGGTAATTCACTTTGGGTTCTTGATGTCAAATTTTGCGTGGTTATTGATTTTGAGTAGGGTGGCTCGAGGTATATGATATGGACCAATGTTTGGATTGAGTCACGCATTGCAGCGAAGTTATGTTGAGGTATGGACCTTTGTGTTAGAGTCGGGTGATGGTTCTACGGTGTGTGATAGCTTCTTAGCATTGCGTGGTGGTGATACCAATTGAGCTTGAGGGACAGTTCTCTTGATTGAGTCATTTTCGCGATTGAGTACATTCGGATTGTTACTTATTGGTGCATGTATTGCACGGCTCGTTGCTCTGGGTAGTATTGGTGTTGCGTATCAGTAGAGTAGTTGGTATTCGGTAAGATGAAGTCGGCGGATATAGGATGGGTGCAATTAGATTTGATTGCGGTATATTTGGGAGGACAATATCGGAAGTCAGCTTTGGAATTGGCTATAGTTCTTGTTGAAGAAGAGGGAGCTCCACGACTTGTTGATTTGATGAATGGTTATGATTTTCTGCGTGTTCTTTCATTATCGGCAGTGTACGAAGGTTTAAGAATAAGGTTATGTTAGGTATGAGGTTTATTACCAGGATTGGATTGTTCTAAGCAGTTATTGTGATCAGAGATTTTGCTATGGGTATTTGAGTTATGTGGTATATCCTGTGATTGTAGCTTCGGTTATGGTTGCGGTTTGGTACAACTTGTTCAGACTTATACAACATGTAGGTTGCGAGATTCAAATCTTATAAGAAATTTTGGATGTTGGAAAATCGGACTCTAAGGCTTATGGGCTAGGTTGAATTGAGAAATTTCAGTTATGTTGTGTTATCGGACCTATATGCGATAAGATGACGTGGGATCACCCCCGGGTATGTGCATGGTAAGGTTATACGGTGGTTTTGGTGGTTTTGGGAACAACTCTTGGCACGTTAAAGGAAGAACATATGTTTAAGTGGGGGAGAATGTAATGACCCGACCGGTCGTTTTGAGCATTTGCACTTCGCTCGGTAGTTTACGGGCATGAGTAGCTCCGTATGATGTATTATGACCCGTGTGAATCGTCGGTTTTTGTTTTCAAGTTATTCGGAATCAGTTTGGAAGAATGGATTTCTTGTTGAAGCTTTAAGATGGAAGAGTTGACTAAGTTTGACTTTTTGTGAACTTGACCACGGAACGGAGTTTTGATGTTTTTGGTAGGTCCGTATGGTGATTTTTGACTTAGGTGTACGCCCAGATTTGCATTTGGATGTTTCTAGAAGGTTTCGGCACAAGTTGGCAAAAAATTGGAAATTTGAAGGTTTGGAAAATTCGTAAGTTTGACCGAAAATTGACTTTGAGGATATTGGATTCGGATTGTTGTTCTGGGAATTAGAATCGCATCGTCATGTCATTTTGGACTTGTGTGAAAAATTTGGGTTCATGCCGGAATGATTTGATATGTTTCGGCGCGAGTTTTGAAAATTGGAAGTGCAAAGTTCATAGATTTTGATTTGAGGTGTGATTCATCATTTTGATGTTGTTATGTGTGTTTTGAGGCCTCGAGTAGGTCCGTGTTATGTTATGGGGCTTTTTGGTATGTTCGGACGGGGTCCCGAGGGGCTCGGGCGTGTTTCGAATTGATTTCAGATCATTTTTCTTCATTTTGGCACTGTTGTGTTCTGCTGTTTTCTGGTGTCTCAGTCCTTCATCCCGTTCGCATGGTAAGTGTCGTGAACGCGTAGTGTATTTGGATGGCAGTAGCATTTCTTCATCGCGTTCACGAGTAATGGTCCGCGTTCGCATAGTGTTGGGGCAAGTCTTCTTCGCGTTCACGTATGATGGATCGCGAACGCGTAGGTTTGAGCTGGGAGCCAGGGGGTTTGGCGTAAAGTTTCATAATGTGAATTTTTGAGTTTTGAACATCTAATTGGAGTCAGATTTGAGTGAAACTAGTATGGTTGGACCCATAATTGAATGGATTGTCGTATTTTGTGAGATTTGTTGGGTTCCGAGGTGCGGGCCCGGGTTTGAATTTTGGCCGGTTTTGGGTTTTGATTAAAGATTCTATATTTATCAATTGGAATTATTTCCTTGGGCTTAATTTGATGTATTTGAGTTGCTTTTGTATAGTTTTGAGCCGTTCGGAGGTTGTTACACGCTTGATGGCGTTTGGCTAGCTCGGCATTGGTATTGGCTTGTTCGAGGTATGTAACTCTTCTAAAATTAGTGTTGAGGGCATGAAACCCCGTAATACGTGTTATGTGATTGATGATGTGGTGACGCACATGCTAGGTGACGGGCATGATTGTGATGATCCAAAAGGTCATATTATGTTTTAGAACTCGATTCTGTGCTCTTAAGCCTTAAAAATCTCATATTTACCCTCCTCGATTTCCGTGCACAGTCCGACTGTGTTTCCGAGAAGCTCTTATGTTGAAAGTTGATAAAAATAAGATTTTTTGCCTTAAACGTTGATTTTTGTTGACTTAGGCCATTGTTTTGAGTAAATGAACCTGGACCCATGTTTTGACGATCCTGGTGGGTCCGTAATGAAATATGGAACCATGGCGTATGCCCGGAATCGAATTTCAAGGTCCCTAGCTCGAGTTATGAATTTTTGTTGAAAATTAAAAATCTGAAAATCTAATGGTTTTAAAGAATTGATTGATGTTTGGCATTGTTGATACCGAGTCCATATTTTTGTTAGGGAGCCCAGTACAGGTCCAATATAATATTTATATTTTATCTGTGAAATTTGGTAAGAAGCGGAGTTGGTTTGACGTGATTCTGATCGCTCAAGCAAGTCCGTATGATGTTTTTAGACTTCTATGCATGTTTGGTTTGGAGCCCTGAGGCATTGGGTGAGTTTCAGATAGGCTACGGAGTGAAAATAGGACTTAGAACACTGTTGGTGAATAAGATTTTTGTTGCAGGCCTCAGACCTCGCAAAATGCGAGGTCAATCATCGCATTTGAAATCTCTGAAGAGTTCGCATTTCCAATCTTCTCATCGCGAATGCGAAGAGAAGCTGGGCCACCTTATGTTCGCATTTGCGAACTTTCCTCCGCAATTGCGATGGGGACAGGGGGAGGCAGTCTTCGCATTTGCGATCATTGGATCGCATTTGCGGTCAGCTCAGCTCGCATTTGCGAGCATTTCTTCACTTTTCCGAAGGAAGCAGAAGTGTAGGGGACCTCGCAAATACGATAGATTTCTCGCATTTGCAGGCTTCGCATTTGTGTAAAAGTGACTTAGATAGGATTTTTCTCCCATTCTTCAAATTTTCAAAACCTAAAACAGAAGAGGCGATGTTCTAGAGGACCTTTCTTCCCCAAATCATAGGTAAGTGATTCAAAAACTAGTTTCTTTCAATCTTTAACTCCATTTTACAAGATTTCAACCTAGAATCTAAGATTTTCATGGTGGAATTGGGGATTTTTGGGTAGAAACTAGGGATTTAGAAATTTGGGGATTTAAACCTCAAATTGAGATCGGATTCCAAAATCAATTATATATCAGGGCTCGGGGGTGAATGGGTAATCCAGTTTTGATCCAAATTTTGGTTTTTGACCAAGCGGGCCCGAGGTCAGTTTTTGACTTTTGGGGGAAAGTTTAGGAAATCTAAATTTATGCATTGTAGTTGATTCCTTTAGTAATAATTGATGTTATTGAGTTAATTGTGGCTAGATACGAGTGGTTTGAAGGTGGATACTAGAGGAAAAACGCTAATTAAGCATTGAGTGTCGTGTCTAACTTTGACTCGAGGGATTAGGAACCCTTGACTTATTTTCTATATGAAATCCATGTGAGCTGCGTATATGTTAGGTAACGAGTACTTATGCGTCGCCAATTTATCTGTTTTTGTCTGTCTCTTTCCCGTTCTTCTCATATTGTCTCTTTCCCTGTCATAACTGCTATATGCTTTACTTGTATTTCCATGCTTAATTGCTACCTGATAGACATTGCTTCTCTTTGTAGAAGGTATTAGTTATTTCGTAGCTTCGTTGTCTCCTATTATTTACATAAGCTGGTTATCGATAATTTCATGATATATTCTGGATTGGTCTCGCTGAGTAGTATTACTTGTGTAAAGTTTCGTAGTGTACAAGCTTTCTAATTGTTTGGTTGGAAGTTAAGCCTTGTGAAGGGTTATGTGAATTGAGTTGTGAAATTGATGTACGTACTAAATAACTGATACTGATATGGTGGGATCGGGTTACGTGTTGCAACAGGTGTAATAAGGGTAAATTGAGGTGTGATAAGAGTGAATTGTGGCGTAAGAAGGGTGAACTGTGAGTATGATTATTGCGATATGGTGGGATCAGGTTGCACGTCGCAACACTTTTATTTATATTCTGTTATTTATGTTAATAAGAGGAAATACGGGAGGAAGATGAGATGTACGGTGGGATCGGGTTTCACTCGCAATAACCTATATGTTTATACTTTTCCTTGACTGTGTTAGCTGTACGGTAGTCTTAAATTGCACTTAAGGGTTGGTAGTAGCTGAACACTGCTGATATGCTTTGAGAACTGTATGCACTTCTTGCAAGTTACTGCTCTATTTTATCCTGTCTTTCTTTCTGCTTATATTATATACTGTATGCAGGTTATATTATGATTTCCCCGCTGTACCCTCGTCACTCCTTCGTCGAGGTTAGGCTCGGCACTTACCAGTACATGCGGTCGGTTGTACTGATACTGCACTCTTCACTTCCTATGCAGATTTTGGAGCTGGTTCGAGCTTATTGAGAGGTTGGCTATAGGATTTATCAGCTAGGAGAGCCAAGGTAGACCTGTCGGCGTCTGCAGGCCCTAGCATCCCCTTCTATACTTCATACTTTACTATTTTCTCTATTTCGCAACAATTGTATTTTCTTTCGGAGAAATACTTGTAGAAAAATCTTAGAATGTTCGTGAATTGTGAACCGGATTCTTGGTGGTAATAGTATATAATCAAAGTTGTCATTTATGTACTTCCGCGTTCATTTTGACTTGTTATAGCTTGCTTATTGTTATTCACCGAAACGTAAAAGGATTGGCTAATAAATCTCTAACGTTGGCTTGCCTAGAATGTGTAATGTTAGGCGCCATCACGGTCCCGACGGTGGGGATTCTGGGCCGTGACAAGTTGGTATCAGAGCACTATGTTGCCTAGGTCTCTCAATTCACGAACAAGCTTAGTAGAGTCTGGAGGATCGGTGCAGAGACGTTTGTACTTATCTTCCAGAGGCTACAGAGTTTAGGAACAACGTCACTTCTATTCTTCTCTGTCGTGCAATTTTGTTCTCTCAATGCTAATCAAACTCTTCTACTCTAGTTGTTTCGCAGATTGCGAGAACACGTACCGCATCTTCAGCTGAGCACCAGCCAGAGCCCCTAGTGGCAGCTCCTACGAGGGGCAGAGGTCGAGGCCGAGGCCGTGCCAGAGGCTGATATAGGGGCAGTGCTCAGCCTAGAGCTCGAGCAGTAGCACGAGCGGCAGAGCCTCAGGTAGAGTTTGACGAGGAGGCTCCAGCACAGATCGTCCCAGCAGGACCAGCTCAGGTCCTTGAGGGGTTCATCGCCACCCCGATACTTCAGGATGCTTTGGTCTGTCTAGTGGGCCTCATGGAGTGTGTGGCATAGGCCGGCACATTTCTTGTAGCACCAGTCGTCTCTCAGGCTGGGGGAGGAGCACAAACCCCCACTGCTCACACTCCGGAGTAGGTGGCTCCCCAATTTCAGACTCCACTAGCTCATCCCATTGGGTTAGTTCAGCCGGGTGTTATGGCACAGATCGATGATGTATCAGCTATGTCTGCTGAGGTCTTGTGGAGATTGGATAGGTTTACCAAGCTTTTCGTGGTTTACTTCAGCGGTGCATCTTCAAAGGATCCCCAGGACTATCTGGACAGTTGTCATGAGGTGCTACGGAAAATAGGGATAGTGGAGACCAATGGGGTCAACTTTGTTGCATTTTATTTTTCGAGTTCCGTCAAGAAATGGTGGAGGGATTATATGTTGGCCAGACCAGCTGGGTCGCCGGCTCTTACTTGGGACCAGTTCTCCCAGCTATTTCTTGAGAAGTTCCTTCCTATCACTCAGAAAGAGGACTATCGGAGGCAGTTCAAGCGTCTGCCGCAGGGTTCTATGACTGTCACTCAGCATGAGACTCGATTTGTGGATCTGGCCCGTCATGCTAATCTTCTGCTTCCTATAGATTGAGAGAGAGGGTGAGGAGGTTTATTGAGGGACTTGCTCAACATATCAAATTGCAGATGGCTAAGGAGACTGGGAGTGAGATTTCTTTTCAGGCGGCAGCCAATGTTGCCAGGCGAGTCGAGATGGTTTTAGCTCAGGGGAGTGGTCAGGGGTCTGACAAGAGGCCGTGTCACTCCGGTGGATTCAGTGGGGCCTCATCTGGAGGTCGAGGTACTTTTGGTAGAGGCCAGCCTCCCAGGCCGTTTCATTCAGCACTCCACGCATCCCATGGTGCTTCAGGTGGTCGTGGTCCTCATATGCATTATTCGGATCAGCTAGCCTACTGTGCACCATCAGCTCCTATTAGTGCACCTCTTATTTAGAGTTATTACCGTGGTCCTCGGCCCGTTCGAGTCAGTCTCAGTTTCCACCGCCAAAATATCAAGATGGATGTTTCGAGTGTGGTGGCTATGGGCATATCAAGAGGACCTGTATGACATTACTGGGTGTTCTGCCACAACAACTGAGTTCTCGTTCCATGATTCCGTCACCGGGTGCACCACCGCCCGCTCAGCTAACCAAAGGTAGGGGTCAGGAAGCCAGAGGTATAGGTCAGGCTGCTAGAGGTGGAGGTCAGGCCATTAGAGGTGGAGGTCAGGCTGCTAGAGGTGGAGGCCAGCCAGACAAGGCTCGTCATCGAGATGTAGTTCAGAGTGGTGGGGCCCAACCCCGATGCTATGCTTTTCCATGCAGGCCTGAGGCTCAGTCATCTGATGCAGTTATAATTGGTATGGTTTCAGTTTGCAGTAGGGATGCCACAGTACTATTTGATCCGGCTACTTATTCGTTTGTGTCATCCTATTTTGCTTCATATTTGGTTGTGCCTCGTGCTTCTTTGAGTGCTCCCGTGTATGTGTCCACCCTTATGGGAGATGCTATTGTTGTAGATCGCATTTATTGTTCGTGTGTGGTTACTATTAGGAGTCTTTTGACTTGTGTAGATCTACTACTTCTCGATATGGTCGATTTTGATGTCATTTTGGGGATGGATTGGTTGTCACCTTATCACGCTATATTGGATTGTCACGCCGAGACGGTGAACTTAGCCCTGCCGGGGTTGCCTCGATTAGAGTGGAGAGGGACTCCTAGTCATTCTACCAGCAGGGTTGTCTCTTATATGAAGGCTCGGCGTATGGTCGAGAAAGGGTGTCTAGCTTATATGGATTATGTTCGCGATTCTAGTGCGGAGGTTCCTTCCATGGATTCTGTACCAGTTGTTCGAAAGTTTCCAGAGGTATTTTCTGCAGACCTGTCGGGGATGCCACTCGACAGGGATATTGACTTTTGTATTGACTTGGTTTTGGGCACTCAGCCCATTTATATTCCACCATATCGTATGACCCCGCCAGAGTTGAAGGAAATGAAATAATAGTTGCAAGACTTTCTTGATAAGGGCTTCATTAGGCCTAGTGTCTATCCCTGGGTGTGCCCGTGTTATTTGTGAAGAAGAAAGATGGGTCGATGAGGATGTACATAGACTATCGGCAGTTGAATAAAGTCACTATCACGAACAAGTATCCATTGCCGAGGATTGACGACTTATTTGATTAGCGTCAGGGTGCCAAATTGTTTTTGAAGATCGATTTGAGGTCTGGGTACCATCAATAAGGATTAGGGCATCCGATGTCCCTAAGACAGCTTTTCGAACTCGATATGGGCATTATGAGTTTCTAGTGATGTCATTTGGCTTGACTAATGCCCCAGCAACATTTATGGATTTGATGAGCCGGGTGTTCAAGCCTTACCTGGATTCCTTTGTGATTGTGTTCATTGATGATATCTTGATCTACTCCCGCAGCCGAGAGGAGCACGAGCAACATCTTCGGATCGTACTTCAGACTCTGAGAGACAGTCTGTTATATGCTAAGTTTTCAAAGTGCGAGTTTTGGTTTGACTCGGTCGCCTTCTTGGGGAACATTGTATCAACAGAGGGTATTCAGGTGGATCCTAGGAAGATTGATGCCGTCCAGAATTGGCCTAGGCCTAGTTCAGCCATAGAGATCCGTAGTTTCTTAGGATTGGCGGGTTATTACTGTCGGTTTGTGGAGGGGTTTTCATCTATAGCAGCCCCGTTGACCAGGTTGACCCAGAAGGGTGCCCTGTTCTGATGGCCAGACGAGTGTGAGGCGAGCTTTCAGAAGCTCAAGACAGCTTTGACTACGGCACCAGTATTGGTGTTTCCCATAAGTTTAGGGCTTTATACAGTATGTTGTGACGCATCTCGTATTGGACATGGTGCGGTATTAATGCAGGGTGGCAAGGTAATTGCATATGCTTCACGGGAGCTGAAGGTTCACGAGAAATATTTGTGTGCCTACTGTGGATGGACTTCGTGACTTGATTCTTGGGGAGGCCCATAGTTCCCTGTATTCTATTCATCCGGGCGCTGCCAAGATGTATCAGGACTTGCGTTATCATTATTGGTGGAGGAGAATGAAGAAAGATATAGTGGCATATGTGGCTCAGTGTCTTAATTTTCAGCAAGTAAAGTACGAGCATCAGAGACCTGGTTGCTTGCTTCAGAAGATAGAAATTCCTGAGTGGAAGTGGAAGCGTATTGTCGACGCCCCCTTTTTCTCGCAAAATCGGGTTTACGACATTTGGGAGGACAACTCTATTCCCTTTTTGGGATTTGGGTTTTTGGAATTAAAGAGTCGCCACCTAATGATTAAGTCCATTAGGACACTAAGGGTTTTTGAGTTGGAAAACCAGAGTTCGGGTAAGGGCTAGAAATTATCTCGAGGGGAAGGTGTTAGGCACCCATCAAGATCCACTAGTGTGGTTCCCGGCCATGTTATATTGTGACTTCACATAATCAAGTAGGCAATTAAGGGCTCAAATAGAAAGGGTTCACATACAATATTTCAAGTAAGTCGAAACTTGAGTAAAGGTAAAGGGGGCAGGAATTTTATAAAAAAAAGATTTAAACAATTCTAAAAAATAAACAAAAGCAAGTAAAGGGAGTGGGTCCTAGGTTTATGATTAATATGGATCACGTCAATGCAATACCCAGTAATCACTCCTCTAAAGAGGGGCTACATGAGGTATTATCGCACCGGTCATCATATCCATATCTACCATTCCCACCCCGTTAAGGTATTAAAGCGCGGATTGGTCTCGGTTACTATTGCATGCTATTACCCGTCCCATTCCTATCAGTCCCGGAGGCACGTAGGACTACTAGTCCTAAAGGGTGGGATATTAGGCTGATTGGTTTGAAAGGATATAAATCTAAGGCGACATACAAAAACACATACTGCACGTTGGGGAGGAGCAATGTAAACATATAAAGGCTCATGTATACCTCCTCAAACAAACACATAAATAGCATGACTTAAACACAATTAAGGTCTCAAAGATAGGAACCTTTACAGCATTTAAAACATGGTTGAAAAAAAAGAAGTAGTAACAGTAGTTTAATGAGGTGCAGGACAAATAAAATAGCACGATTCTGGGCAGAGGTTGGTAACCCAATGATTTGAGGACATTAAAATCAGAAACTCAGTAAGAATAAATGGGTGCACCATTTCAAAATCATTTCCAGATGAAGTAGAGTTATTAAAAAGAAAAATAGAGTGAACTTCAGAGAATCAGAGCAAAAATGGGGACGACAGAGTTGAAATTGAAGAAGTTGGTTGGTCTTAAGCTAATAAAAACACGATCAGTTCTTATTGGGCCTAAAGTTTGCCTAGGTGTTGTTATACATTGTCTGATTATCTTAAGGGACAAACATACATATTTTGATTCTGATTTATAAAGGTATGCGTGATAAGGTATTTGCAGAAAATGTTTCAAACCACTTAGCGTAATGATAGGCTGAAAGTAAAGAACCTAAAGCAGGATCTCTAATGAATGAGATGCATGACCTATACAGGTTATCTATTGCGCAGATAAGTAAATAAAATCCTATAAGCATGTTTTCTACCCATTATTTATACTAAGCATACATAACCCTCCCCATATTCAGTATTCACCCCCAATCGTTCGTTTACAAATTATGCAAACTAGTAGTATCTGAATTACAGCATTAAAGAACAAAAATAAGAAGTTATTCTATGGGGCAGCTTCAATCAGGCCCAATCTTCCAACCTCAACCCCTTCGAGTTTACAGCCTTTGCCATGGTCTAGGTGCGGCAAAGTTCCCTAGGGCCCCATTGGGTCCCTGACCAATACCAGCACCTAGACACATAAAATAAAGCAGAACAAGTGCAATGTGGAATACCAGCCTTGTGTGTCAAAGTTCGATGAGTACTCAGAGCTACTCAAAGCAATGCTCACACGAAGGGGGCAGAACCTATTTTCTAAGGGTAGTGTGAAGTGCAGGAAGAAGTATTTTAAAAAAAAAGACTTTCAAAAATAAGGATTTGTTTCAAAAGAAAACAACAGAAACACTGGTTTAATAGTAGTTTAATAGCATAGGATTGAATACAAGGATCATGGGAAAATGGAGCAAATAGATCGCACAATGTTAAAGATTTTAAAGACTACATAGAATCAGAAGATTCAGGGGACCAAGAATTGGTCAGGCTTAAACATGATTCTTAGACGACAACAGGGAAACAATCATGACATTTAAGATAAACAGCAATTAGAAACATGTAAACCAAGAAAGACATGTAGAGTGCCAAAGATCAACGGAACTAGGAAGTGGTAAATTTAGGCATGCTAATGTACAACAATAGGATTCACAGAAGTTAGGGATAGGCAATGTCATGTTACAGACTTAGCACGTAGATCAGAAGATATGGTGAAGTATTAAAGCAAATCATCAATTACACATTGAACAGGAGAAGCATAAGTAGAAGAACATCAGAAAGATAATGAACTGAAACAAAAGTAAACACATTGGTTGGAGGCTTAAAAATTAATTAGGACATACTAGTGAAAGGGCAAGAGCAGGATGCAAAGACAAAGTAGTAACACTATATTAGCCTTGGCTTTCAGCCGGCTAATAATAAGCAAAAGCAAAGAACAGCAAAAGCAAGAGAAAGAGCACAAGAGAATGCAGAATTGAGAGTATTATGTGGTGTGTGTGTTCAGAAGAGTGTCGTGTGTTTTCTTTGAAAGACTTAGGGTTTTTATAGTTGAAAGTAGGTGGTAAAAATAAGGTTAGAATCACAGAAATATGTTAATTTAAGAACTCGGAATCAATTAATAAAAAAAATCAGGGAAGTACTCCCATTAACTAAGGGAATCAAAATCAAACGAAAAGATTCAGCACCATATAAGGCAAGTAGAAAAAATCAGTGTATGATTAAATAAGGAAGGAGTCAAGGTTCAGTATTGCATATAGTAGCCAATTAAGACCAAATTCAGGAAAATTCCAATTATGGAAAGGCTTGGTAGAATAGAGTACTATAGAAAATAAGGTAACAAAAATCAATTAATTTAAACAGGCGAGTAGAATGCTAGGTTTTGAAAGAAAAAAAAAGAAATTACCAATCAATCAAGGGAAATCAGAATCAATCATGCGAATTCATGATTCTGTATTCTTAACATATAAATAGAGGTGAATGAACAAGAGTAGCAAACAAAATTAGCCATATATATAGAGGGGAACAAGAGATGAACAAACACAACCACTCAGAGATAGTGAAAACAGGTTAAGATTCAGCAGGACATATTCGAAGCATGGCGACCATGAAACATTAACAAGAATCAAGTAAATAGCTAGCAGACAGAACCAAAGCAAGGAAAGTCAGGCTAATACACATAATCAAACGAAGAAACATACTAATACATAGGGACAAGGCAAAGAAAATTAGGCTAACACATATAATCGAAGCAAAGAAACGTGCTAACACATAGAATCAGAGTAAGGAAAATCATGCTAACGCTCATAATCAAACGAAGAAACATTTTTTGGAAATTAGGGTTGTAGCAGAGTCAAGCTAAAAAACAGTAAGAGCACAAAATCGATCAAAATAAACAAAGAAAAGGTTTTAATCACAAAGGAAATCGGTCGAAACATGCGTAAAAGAAATCCAAGAAAACCTAGTTTTTTCAATGTGAGTAAAAATGGTTCAAAGTAGAGAATCTTTCAGAAGAAGCTCGAGAATAAGCAGAACATAAAGGAAAACATGAAAATAGCATGAAAATAACACTGTTTTGAGAGATTCAGGAGAGAGTTAGGGTTTAAAAAAAAAGGGGAAACCCTAATAGAAGTTGAGAGAACCTGTTGACACTTCACAGATCGTGACATATATGGTGTGATTTCGCCTGAAATCACGCCGGAGAACTCATAAGTAGCAGAACCAGGAGCCCTAGGTCTAAATCACCATGGTCCATAAACCTCGAAGGTCCTAGAGATGTTGAACAGGACGATGAGAGGCCCATCGGAGCCTTGAGGTTTCATGGCGGCTGATGGTCGAAAGGGGCGAGATTGGAGGTTGCCGGAGAGACGGTGGAGATCAACGGAGAAGAAAGAACCAGAAGGTTCTAGAGAGAAGGGAGAGGAAGAGACGAGATAGAGAGAGAGACCGTCTCGTAGAAATGTGGGATCGTGGGTGGGTGGGTAATTTAGACTTAATTAAGGCAAATGAATCTAGGCCGTTGATCTCAGGCCGTTGATCTCATTTGATCAACGGCTCAAATTAAAACGGGGTTCGACCGAGTTACATTAGGGATTCGGCTGGGTTAGTTTAATTGGGATATTGGACCAATTAAAATCTGATAGGGGGTATGGCCAAATTGGCTAAAATTGAAATGATAAAGGGTTGTTTATTAAATAGCCAATTTTCCCTTTTTCATTATTTTATAAAATAGTAAAATTATTTTAAAACAAATTAAAGGTACTGGACTAGTTAATAACGTATGAGTATTAATTTAAAAATGCTAAAAAAATTATTTTGTAATTGTAAAATGCTGTTAATTGTAAAATAGGCTATAATTGCAATTATATGCAGTTTAACTTAAAAATACCAAACAAATGTGTAAAAATATGCAAAAACTACCTTAATTATATCTTGGAGTAAATATGAGAATAAAAATAAATTATTCACCAAAAATGTCAGTTTGGGAATAATTATTGAATTTTGTACTAAAAATAGACAATAAATTGATTTTAAAATGTTTAAAAATAAAGAAAAAACACCAAAAATTCTTAGGCATGCTTATATATGCATGTACATGCTATTTTGAGAATATTTTGGGCACAAAAATATGTACGAAAAAATTGGGTATCAACAACTGCCCCTCCTTACCCGAGAAGGATGAAAGAGTTGTCGGGTAAAGATATGATGGCCAATTTTGACCGAAAAAACGATTTGAAAGATTTTTGACCGAGCTCTGGCTCCTGCGCTGCCTACATATCCCTGGTCTTACAGGAATCAGGCCATATGTAGTTCAAGGATCCATTGGCGGAATATGCCGATGGAGATTTCGAAAGACGGGTGCGATATACGGGCCGGGAAGGATGGTCAAGGATTAATAGGCTGCGGGGACCGGAGCGAGATTGCTCCTGCTGTGATGGCCGGTTCTAGACGGTGTACCTGCGAATAAGCAATACGAACATATCGTGCATAAGTTTAAACGTGATGCAAGTTCCCGTTGGACCATGAATGTTGTCTTCGGACGGGGAGGATGGCGTCCTCAGACCATGACGTCCTGGGCCATGAAACGTATAATTGAGGATTCGCAGGCTATGGAATGATGTTCTCGGGCCATGATAATGGTGCCTCCGAACCATGATGCCTTTGAATAATGATATGCAAAAGATAAAGAAGGGGTCCTCAGGCCATGGCATGGCATTCTTGGGCTATGAAAATGGAGCCTCCGAACAATGACGCCTTTGGACAATTTGGCGATCTTTCAGCCCATGAAATGCAGGATTTGGCGATGTTTCAGCCGGTGTAAAGTATAAATAAAGTTGGCGATATTTTAGCCATGCAAGATTTAAATAAAGATTGGCGATCTTTCAGCCATGCATGATTTAAATAAAGGTTGGCGATCTTTCATCCATGCAAGATTTAAATAAAGGTTGGCGATCTTTCAACCATGCAAGATTTAAATAATGTTGGCGATCTTTCAGCCATGTAAAGATTTAAATAAAGTTGGCGATATTTCAGCCGATGCGGAATTTTAACAAAGTTGGCGATATTTCAGCCATGCAGAATTTAATAAAGTTGGCAATATTTCAGCCATGAAGATGGAGACAATGCTTAGTCTCGGAAGGCAGAAAAATAGCCTTATGCAATACAAGAAATGCAGATGGAGACAATGCTTAGTCTCGGAAGGAAGAAAGGTAGCCTTATGCAATGCAGGAGAATGCAGATGGAGATAATGCTTAGTCTCAGAAGGCAGAAAGGTAGCCATATGCAATGCAGGAGAATGCAGATGGAGACAATGCATGATCTCGGAAGGCAGAAAGGTAGTCTTATGCAATGCAGGAGAATACAGATGGAGACAATACTTAGTCTCAGAAGGCAGAAAGGTAGCCTTATGCAATGCAGGAAAATGCAGATGGAGACAATGCTTAGTCTCGGAAGGCAGAAAGGTAGTCTTATGCAATGCAGCAGATAAAGGTGAATAGTAACGAAAGCTCTTAGCTGATAGATGATAGCTAATAGTTGGTTGCGTTGTTGTGGCTGCTGGGGATGTCATGTGCGGATAGCACTTGTAAGTAAGCGGTGATTCTAAGAGTTGTACTCCTGCCAAATATGAGTATGTAATCATATCTGATTGTTTTATGTCTTGGGGTGCCTGCATTCAAAGAACAATCGTTAGTTTTGTAAAAGGGGGAAGGTTAGTCCGTCTTCCCGTGGACTTCGCTTGTCTTATTCGGTTCTTGCTTTCATTGGGGGTAGCGTCGCTAAACAAAGCAATTTTGATATTAACCATGCATGGTTTAGTAAAAGTATGATGTACATACATAAAAAAACTCTATTTTAGATGAACCGATGACTGTGACGCGGTTCAAGACATTGTAACCTCCCTTTCCGGAATTTTGAGGGTCCTCCTCAAAATTCTGCCCCAGTTTACTGGGCTGGTGCTTCTGACGGCTGCGTGCGATGAATGGCTAAAAATCAACTTCGGAATTTTGAGGGTCCTCAAAATTTTGCCCTAGTTTCCAATATTGGGGGGGGGGGGGTCATGAAATTTTATTGAATTGTGACCGAACCCATAGGGCTGCCTACGTATCCCCTCTTAAACGGGAATCAGGTCAGACGTAGTTCAAATTACATCATAAAGAAGTCATAATGATTACACATAATAATGCTTGACTGCATCTGAATTGATTGGCTTTGGCCAGACTTTTCCATCCATTTCTGCAAGTATGAGGGCTCCTCCTGTTAGGACCCGGTGAACCATGTACGGGCCCTGCCAGCTAGGAGAGAACTTTCCTTTGGCTTCGTCCTGATGCAGGAAAATTTTCTTCAACACTAACTGTCCTGGTGCAAATTGTCTTGGCTTGACTCTTCTGTAGAAAGCTCTAGTCATCTGTTCTGATACAATTGACCATGGCAAATTGCATCTCTTCCCATCTATGAGAGCTAGCTGTTCGTAGCGGCTTTTTACCCATTCTACGTCATCAAGTTCTGCTTCTTGTATGATCCTCAGGGAGGGGATTTCTACCTCGGTAGGAATGACCGCTTCTGTACCATAAACCAACATATAAGGATTTGCCCGATTTATGTGCGAACTGTGGTGCGGTACCCCAATAAAGCAAACGATAACTTTTCGTGCCACTGCTTGTGTTTCTCTATCATTTTCCTTAGTGTCTTCTTAATATTCTTGTTGGCCGCTTCTACGGCTCCATTCATCTGAGGTCTGTAGGCTGTAGAATTCTTGTGTTTGATTTTCAATGTTTCACACATGGCTTTCATCAAGTAACTGTTGAGATTGGAACCATTGTCAGTAATGATTGACTCTGGGATGCCGAACCGGCAAACGATGCGGTCGTGGACAAAGTCTGCCACAACTTTCTTGGTCACTGCCTTATATGATGCTGCTTCAACCCATTTGGTGAAATAATCAATTGCCACTAGAATGAACCTATGCCCGTTTGATGCGGCAGGCTCGATAGGTCCGATAACATCCATTCCCCAAGCGGCGAACGGCCATGGCAAGCTTGTTGCAGTAAGCTCATTTGCTAAGACAAAACCATTCATATGTGGACCGCAGGTCCCTGCATGAATTTCCTCTAATAGTCTGGATGCTTCCTTTGCTTCGGGACACCTTAGTAATCCCACATCGAGAGTCCTCCTATATAGGATTCCTCCGCTGTGAAAGAAGTTGTTAGATAACCTTCGCAGTGTGCGCTTCCGAGTAGCGTTTGCAAGTTCTGGATATTCCCCTACTGTCAAATATCTTTTGATATCATGGAACCAAGGTTTTGCGTCTGCTTCTTCCTCGAAATGAGCACAGTAAGCTGGCTGATCACCAATTTTCAGCGGGATAGGATCAATGAAGTTCTTATCTGGATGCTGAATCATAGAGGATAAGGTGGCCAATGCGTCGGCGAACTCGTTCTGGACTCTAGGAACATGCTAGAATTCTGTCTTTGTAAACCTCTTCCTCAACTCCTGTACGTGATGCAAATACGGGAGTATCTTGGAGTTCTTGTTTGCCCATTCTTCTCGGACCTGATGTATGAGCAAATCTGAATACACGATCACTAGTAACTCCTGAACATTCATATCAATGGCCAGCTTGAGCCCTAATATGCACGCTTCGTACTAGGCCATGTTGTTAGTGCACGGGAACTTGAGCTTGGCAGACACTGGATAATGCTGACCTATTTCTGATACTAGAACTGCCCCTATGCCGACTCCTTTGAAGTTTGCTGCTCCGTCGAAAAACATTCTCCAGCCATCATAGGATTCTGCAATATCTTCTCTTATGAAAGAGACCTTTTCGTCAGGAAAATACGTCTTTAGAGGCTCGTATTCTCTGTCCATGGGATTTTCGGCAAGATGATCTGCCAGTGCCTGTCCTTTGATTGCCTTCTTAGTTACGTAGACAATATCAAATTCACTCAACAGGATTTGCCATTTGGCTAGCTTGCCCGTGGGCATGGGCTTCTGAAAGATGTACTTCAGCGAGTCCATCCTTAATATGAGATAAGTGGTATAGGCACAGAAATAATGCCTCAACTTCTGAGCTACCCAAGTCAGAGCACAACAGGTGCGTTCTAGCAGGGAATACCGGGCCTCGTATGAGGTGAACTTCTTGTTGAGATAGTAGATGGCTTGCTCCTTTCTCCCCGTTTCATCATGTTGTCTCAAAACACAACCGAATGCCCCATCCAGTACTGCAAGGTAGAGTAATAGCGGTCTACCCGGTTCGGGCGGAACCAGAACTGGCGGCGTTGACAGGTATTCCTTGATTTTGTTGAAGGCTTTCTTACAATCATCAGTCCATTTAGTGGCGGCATCTTTCTTCAACATCTTAAAGATTGGTTCACAAATAACAATGGACTGAGCTATGAACCGGCTGATGTAATTGAGTCTCTCCAAGAAACTCATAACGTCCTTCTTGTTCTTTGGCGGTGGCAGTTCTTGGATAGCTTTGACCTTTGATGGATCCAGTTCTATTCCTCGGTGACTCACAATGAATCCAAGTAATTTTCTAGCAGGAACCCCAAATGCGCACTTTGCGGGGTTTAGTTTCAGGTTGTACCTCCGCAATCTGTTGAAAAACTTCCTCAAGTCCCCCATATGATCAGTGGCTTTCTTGGATTTGATGATGACATCGTCTACATACACCTCGATCTCTTTGTGTATCATGTCATGGAAAATAGTAGTCATGGCCCTCATGTAGGTGGCCCCAGCATTCTTTAATCCAAACGGCATCATCTTGTAACAATACATCCTCCACGGCGTAATGAAAGCTGTTTTCTCCGCATCTTCTTCGTCCATCCATATCTGATGATACCCAGCAAAACAATCTACAAATGACTACAACTCATGCTTGGTGCAGTTGTCAATCAGGATGTGTATGTTCGGCAAGGGAAAGTCGTCTTTCGGACTGGCCCGGTTGAGGTCCCGGTAGTCGACACAGACTCTGACCTTCCCGTCTTTCTTCGGCACCGGCACAATGTTGGCTAACCATGTTGGATACTCTACTACCCTGAGGACCTTTTCTTTGACATGCTTGGTGACTTCTTCCTTGATTTTCAAACTCATGTCAGGCTTGAACTTCCTGAGCTTCTGTTTTACCGGCGGACATGCTGGATCCGTTGGCAGTTTGTGGGCTACAATAGATGTGCTGAGACAAGTCATATTATCATATGACTAGGCAAATGTGTCCTCATACCCTATTAGAAATTTCGTGTACTCTTCCTATTCTGATGGTGACAGATGAACACTGATGCGCGTTTCTGTTACGTTCTCCGTGTCCCCCAAGTTGATAACCTCAGTTTCGTCCAAGTTAGACTTAGGCTTATTCTCAAAGTTCTCAACCTCTTTAACAACCTCTTCTAGTATATCATCCTCTTATGAGTCAATATCCGTTTGTTGCGTTGTCTCGTTGCATGTCACAATCGTCGGTTCATCAAGATAAGTAATAGTAATGATGTGCAAATAAAGTAAATGATAGAGAAAATAATAAGAGTGAGATTCACAAGAAACATGGAATGCTTCTGATAAATTTCATAATTGTTTTGAACATCGGAGCTTTTTCCGAAATTTAAAGAAGAAAATCAACTAGCAAAAGAGTAGAATATAATGTATGGTGCTACCCCGAAGCTTTCCGGGCCTTGGTGGTTCTGATGGACCAATTATTGAGGCGCGCTCCTAGGCTCACGGCTTGTATGGAAGGGCCTTCCTCCCCCTCCTTCTCGAAAATGACACAACAATCCATATTATCATCCTCCAAGAACAAGTTCCTCATTGCGGCTAATGCTTCCTCTTCTTCCGACCCATAAATGATTTTGACTGGTTGAAAATTCTGCTCTAGACGGGGTATCGGATGCTCCAATGTATAGTAAGGACCGCACTAGGGTGGCGACCATTCTTTGAATTCCTTCCAAGTGTACTCGTATCCCAAACCAAAAGTGGTACCATGCTTCTTCAGCTTGATAGGTTCGGTGATTCCCTGGAGGTTCCTGCCGAGTCCCTTGCCAGGTTCATACCCACTCCAATTTAGTATGCTCCCAATCCTGTTATCCCACCATTTATCTTTGTCCACGGCGTTGACTCGCTCAATATGATGGTAGGTTCCCCACCTATCTTTCTCCTTCCTCCGATCGCTAGAATGGTTTGGCGACTGTATATGGGATTGCTACCGTCGCCATGAATAATTACTTCTTGGTGATTCCATTCAAACTTCACTGCTTGATGCAGGGTCGATGCTACAGCTCCAGCGGCGTGGATCCAAGGTCGTCCCAGTAGTAAGTTGTAGGATGCTGGGATGTCTATCACTTGAAAATCAACGTCGAACCAAGTCGGTTACATTTGCAGACATAAACTGATTTCCCCAATAGTGGACCTTTGGGAACCATCAAAAGCTTTGACGTTGATGGCCCCATCCTTGATCTCATGCAGGCTCTTTCCCAATGTTCTGAGAGTCACCAATGGACAAATATTGAGGCTGGACCCTCCATCAATCAGAATCCTGGTGATGAAATAATCTTCACATTGCACAGTGGTGTGCAATGCTTTGTTGTGGCTTAGCCCTTCTGGTGGCAGCTCATCTTCGTGGAAAGTGATTTTGTGACTCTCCAATACCTGCCCTACCATGTTCGTTATTTCTCCTCCAATTATGTAGCTGGGTACATATGCCTCACTCAGTATCTTCAACAAGGCATTCTTATAGGCCTCGGAGCTTTGCAGCAGAGCCAGGATGGAGATATGTGCCGGTGTTTTATTCAGTTGATCAACGACTGAGTACTCTTTTGCTTGTATCTTCCTCTAAAGATCATCGGGCCCAGTTTCAATAGGCCGTCCAGAGGCCTGCTTACTTGATTCAGCTAAATACTCCGGAGTATAAATCCTGCCGGTTCTGGTCATACCCTGTGCTGCAACTGCTTCTCCAGACCTAGTTTTCCCCTTTCTTCTTGCTTCGACGGTGTAATCCCAAGGAACGGCCTGCGTATGGAATGGCGTTATGGCTGACATTGCTACAGGAATGGGCACCCTTGTTTTGGGAGGTAACACAGCAACTTCAAATGGTATAGGTGCCTTTGGAGACCCAAACTCAACCTCAATTGGCTCTATGGTCTTTGTGGATGACGGTGTTTCAAGCTCGAGAGGTACAGACATGTTTACTTCAGCATCCCTAGAGGGCTGGATCTAGACTACAATTGGAGTTAGTGTGACCGTTGGTTTCTTGGGCTCGTCATCTTCGGCAATCAATCCAATCGCCCCTTTGGGGTCCCAATCATCTTCTACCTCGATCATGTGCACACCTCCACCCTTATGGTCAGGCAGGGGATTGTTGCGAACATTAGGAGCAGGCTTCTTTGCCACGATGATCTTGTTTTCAATTAAAGCTTGGATTTTATCCTTCAGAGATCGGCACTCATCAATGGTATGCCCTTTCATGCCGGAATGGTATGCACAGATTTTGTTCGGGTTGACCCATTGGGAAGGATTTTCTGGAGTTATGGTAGGGATAGGGGTGACATAACCAGCAGGTATGAGCCTTTCATACAGCTGGTCGATTGGTTCGGCAATGGCGGTGTATTGCTTGGGAAGTCTACGGTCAAAGTTAGGGCGTGGTCTAGGGAAGTTTTGCCGGGCGGGAGGTGATTGATAGTGAGAGGTATGAGCATTATAGGCTTGGTAGACGGGTGTGGGTTGGGAATATCTTAGTGAGGTAGGTTGATATGTGGGGGGTGGAGATGATTGGTAAGTAGGTGGTGGAACTTGGTAAGAGGGCGGGGGTGCTTGGTAATTAGGGATGGGTTGATATGTGAGAGGAGGTACTGGGTAAGCTTGGTATCTTACTGGGGATTTCGTTCTCTGTGCAACCATCACGGCACTCACATCCTTTTTCTTGGACGTGCTACCCGACTGTAGAGACTTGTTGGTAGCCTACAATGCCTCAAAATTAGTGACCATACCACTTTTAATGCCTTCTTCGATCCTTTCCCCTAGTTTGATGATGTCGGAAAATTTCTGGCCTTCGATCAGCATCAGCCTCTCATAATACTGTGGGTCCTGAGCTCGGACGAAAAACCTGTTCATCTGTTCTTCTTCTAACGCCGGCCTGACCTTAGCAGCCTCTGATCTACAACGAGTAGCATACTCGCGGAATGTCTCTGTCGGTTTATTCTTCAAATTCTGGATGTAGAATACATCTGGGGCATTCTCCTATTGAATGTGAACCTGTCCATGAAATCGGATGCCATTCCTACCCAGCTTGTCCACTTCTTGGGGTCTTGGCTAATGTACCAAGATAGAGCATCACCTTTCAAACTTCTCATGAAGAGCTTCATGCGAATCTTTTCATCTCTTCCGACACCGCCGGCTTATCACAGTATGTCCTCAAATGGACTCTGGGGTCCCCTGAGCCATCAAACATCTCCAACTTGGGAGGTTTGTACCCCTCGGGAAGTTTGACATCTGGCTGAATGCAAAGGTCCTCATAATTCATCCCCTCAATGCCTTTGTTTCCTTCAACACCCTGGACTCGACTAGTCAGTTTCTTGAGTTTTGCGGCCAGGTTCTTGATGAGAGAGTCTTTGTCATCAGACTCTTGTGTGCTTGAAATAGGTTGAGTATATTGTGGCATGGTTTCCACGTAGATGGGGGTGTGGTGGAGATGATCATTTAGTGGTTCGGGAATGAGGAGCGGGGTGTTGTTTGAAGTGTGACATGTGTTGCAATTTTGATGGAAAGCGGGTTGTTTCTGTGGTTTCAGGATGTTCTGTGGAGGTATAGGATTTTGAACATTGGGGAAGTTGACGTCTGGGGTAGCGAGGGAAAATGACAAGTTTGCCAAGATACGAACTTGGTCCAGTTCTTCCTGAAACTTCAATAACTTCTGTTCGAGCTGAGTGGCACTTTCCTTGGAAACCTGAATACCCTGAGTAACCTCTACCCGTTCACCTGAGTTCTCCTTTCTGATGTTGCTCAAGTCTTCCATTTTCGCTTTGTTCTTGTTCCTGATAAGACTCGGAAGAGGAGGAGGTGGAGGGCCCTTAGATCTTGTGGAGTAGGATGATGATGCCAGAGTGCACGAACTAACCTTTTGGGGAGGGGAATAAAATAAAAAGTAAAAAAGGTAACAAGTTAGTAAGGATTATGAGAAAAAAATGTTGCAATATTTAAACACATAGTGTGAGAATATAAATCATGTCCTAATTTGGGTGCCTCATTGCGCCCGAGGTAGGCTTAGCAACAAGTTGATTTGGAGAACTTATAATGCTAAATGCCTTATTTTATTGATAAAAATAAGATGAATCCCTAAACGACACTAAAGTTGCAGAAAGTAAAATGTCACTAACGGCCATTGGCCTTATTACATTTAAAAGCAAAAGAAAAGACTCCTAACTACTTGATCCCAGAAGGACCTTCCGCAGGTTGAATGCTCTCGTTGATCAAATCCTCCAGCTCGCGTAGGTTCACCAGTAAAAATGCCTTTGCCAGGTGTTCTCCTTCATTTCCCTCAGCGTTCTGGCAATCAGTGACTCTTTTCCTCACTTATCCTTCCAACTCCAGCAGACTGTATTCCAGATATTACAGCTTCTCACTAGCCTTGGCGACCCTCTCTTTCCATTCATTGATTTGGTTACTTGATTGGAGATTCCTCCACCAGGTCAGCAAGAGTGAGGGTATACTGACCATACCGAAGTCGGGGACCTTGTTCTCCATTTTCTGCAAAACAAAAAGGTTAAGACCATACCCCCACCGGACTCGACTATTTAAACTAATAATTAGCATAAACAGTATTTAGTTCTCCAAATAAATATACAGAATATGGTGGCATCCATTTGGGTTTCGAGGAAACCCAGTGGACTTTGGACAAGGCTATCTTAAAGAGTCATTATGTGGAGAGCAAAACTGACTCGACTAGGTTTGACAGTGATGCATGCACAGTTTTAATAGAATAAGGTTTCTATAGGGTATTAGACAGGTACCCTTGAGCGGACAACTCAAGAGGGAAAGGCACGGAACCATCGACTGCACCGCTGATTAACTGGTTTTACCGCAAATACGCCTTTGCCAAATTTAGGGGGTGATAATATCGGAAGGGCGCAACCACTCATTTTAAGCGTTGCTATGGTATTTGTTTGGCACGAGTGGAATATGATGTTGAAGATGCAATTACAAGAATGAAATAAGTTGTCACGTATTTGCACGTTCATAAAAATAATGATTACAATAATTGCGGTGATTACAACAGTATTGAAGGAAAGTGGTAAAAGAAAGCATTAAGGAAAAAGAAACAAAAAGCCAAGTCAGTTTTGAAGTAGAAGAGAAATAAAGATTTTAAATAAAAGCAATAAAGAAGCAATAAAGTCACAAATAACATGTAATGGTAAAAGCCTAAAAGTAAAGTCCCCAGCGGAGTCGCCATGCTGTCGACGCTCCCTTTTTCTCGCGAAATCGGGTTTACGATATTTGGGAGGACTACTCTATTCCCTTTTTGGGATTTGGGTTTTTGGAATTGAAGAGTCGCCACCTAATGATTAAGTGCATTAGGACACTACGAGTTTTTGAGTTGGAAAACCAGAGTTCGGGTAAGGGCTAGAAATTATCTTGAGGGGAAGGTGTTAGGCACCCCTCAAGATCCACTAGTGTGGTTCCCGGCCATGTTATATTGTGACTTCACATAATCAAGTAGGAAATTAAGGGCTCAAATAGAAAGGGTTCACATACAATATTGCAAGTAAGTCGAAACTTGAGTAAAGGTAAAGAGGGCAGGAATTTTATAACAAAAAGATTTAAACAATTCTAAAAAATAAACGAAAGCATGTAAAGGGAGGGGGTCCTAGGTTTATGATTAATATGGATCACGTCAATGCAATACCCAGTAATCAATCCTCTAAAGAGGGGCTACATGAGGTATTATCGCACCGGTCATCATATCCATATCTACCCTTCCCACCCCGTTAAGGTATTAAAGCGCGGATTGGTCTCGGTTACTATTGCATGCTATTACCCGTCCCATTCCTATCAGTACTGGAGGCACTTAGGACTACTAGTCCTAAAGGGTGGGATATTAGGCTGATTGGTTTCAAAGGATAAAAATCTAAGGTGAGATACAAAAACACATACTGCACGTTGGGGGGGGGGGGGGGGGGAGCAATGTAAACATATAAAGGCTCATGTATACCTCTTCAAACAAACACATAAATAGCATGACTTAAACACAATTAAGGTCTCAAAGATAGGAACTTTTACATCATTTAAAACATGGTTAAAAAAAAAGAAGTAGCAACAATAGTTTAATGAGGTGCAGGACAAATAAAATAGCACGATTCTGGGCAGAGGTTGGTAACCCAATGATTTGAGGACATAATAATCAGAAAATCAGTAAGAATAAATGGGTGCACCATTTCAAAATCATTTCCAGATGAAGCAGAGTTTTTTAAAAAAAAATAGAGTGAACTTCAGAGAATCAGAGCAAAAATGGGGACGACAGAGTTGAAATTGAAGAAGTTGGTTAGTCTTAAGCTAATAAAAACACGATCAGTTCTTATTGGGCCTAAAGTTTGCCTAGGTGTTGTTATACATTGTCTGATTATCTTAAGGGACAGACATGCATTTTTCGATTCTGATTTATAAAGGTATGCGTGATAAGGTATTTGCAGAAAACGTTTCAAACCACTTACCCATGTTTTAACAAATTTATTAGACAAGCGTGAATTAACTACTACAACTCGAACGAGTGAGAAGTCCTAAGGGCAGGATATCTAATGCACCTAAAAGTACTTAAAACATGGTTTCTAACATGCCAATGCAGTAATGACAAATTATTTGGCTTTTTGTTAATTATTGCTGGTTATTAACTGATCGTGGTTACAAGATGAGCGTAATGATAGGCTGAAAGCAAAGAACCTAAAGCAGGATCTCTAATGAATGAGATGCATGACCTATACAGGTTATCTATTGCGCAGATAAGTAAATAAAATCCTATAAGCATGTTTTCTACCCATTATTTATACTAAGCATACATAACCCTCCCCATATTCAGTATTCACCCCCAATCGTTCTTTACAAATTATTACAAACCAGTAATATCTGAATTACAGCAATAAAGAACAAAAATAAGAAGTTATTTTATAGGGATCCTTCAATCAGGCCCAGTCTTCTAACCTCAACCCCTTCGAGTTTACAGCCTTTGCCATGGTCTAGGTGCGACAAAGCACCCTAGGGCCCCATTGGGTCCCTGGCCAATACCAGCACCTAGACACTTAAAAGAAAGCAGAACAAGTGCAGTGTGGAATACCATCCTTGTGTGTCAAAGTTCTATGAGTACTCAGAAGTACTCAAAGCAATGCTCACACGAAGGGGGAAAAACCTATTTTCTAAGGGTAGTGTGAAGTGCAGGAATAAGTATTTTAAAAAAAGAGTTTCAAAAACAAGGGATTTGTATAAAAAGAAAACAACAGAAACACTGGTTTAATAGTAGTTTAATAGCATAAGATTGCATACAAGGATCATTAGGAAAGGGAGTAAATAGATCGCACAATGTTAAAGATTTTGAAGACTACATAGAATCAGAAGATTCAGGGGACCAAGAATTGGTCAGGCTTAAACATGATTCTTAGACGACAACAGGGAAACAATCATGACATTTAAGATAAACAACAATTAGAAACATGTAAAGCAAGAAAGACATACAGAGTGCCAAAGATCAGGGGAACTAGGAAGTGGTAAATTTAGGCATGCTAATGTACAACAATAGGATTCACAGAAGTTAGGGATAGGCGATGTCATGTTATAGACTTAGCACGTAGATCAGAAGACACGGTGAAGTATTAAAGCAAAGCATCAATTACACATTGAACAGGAGAAGCATAAGTAGAAGAAAATCAGAAAGATAATGAACTGAAACCAAAGTAAACACATTGGTTCGAGGCTTAAAAATTAATTAGGACATACCAGTGAAAGGGCAAGAGCATGATGCAAAAACAAAGTAGTAACACTATATTAGCCTTGGCTTTCAGCCGGCTAATAATAAGCAAAAGCAGAGAACAACAAAAGCAAGAGAAAAAGCACAAGAGAATGCAGAATTGAGAGTATTCTGTGGTGTGTGTGTTCAGAAGACTGTCGTGTGTTTTCTTTGAAAGACATAGGTATTTATAGTTGAAAGTAGGTGGTAAAAATAAGGTAAGAATCACAGAAATATATTAATTTAAGAACTCGGAATCAATTAATAAAAATAAATAAGGGAAGTACTCCCATTAATTAAGGGAATCAAAATCAAATGAAAAGATTCAGCACCATATAAGGCAAGTAGAAAAAATCAGTGTAGGATTAAATAAGGAAGGAGTCAAGGTTCACTATTGCATATAGTAGCCAATTAAGACCAAATTCAGGAAAATTCCAATTAAGGAAAGGCTAGGTAGAATAGAGTACTATAGCAAATAAGGTAACAAAAATCAATTAATTTAAACAGGCGAGTAGAATGCTAGGTTTTGAAAGAAAAAAAAAGAAATTACCAATCAATCAAGGGAAATCAGAATCAATCATGCGAATTCATGATTCTGTATTCTTAACATATAAATAGAGGTCAATGAACAAGAGTAGCAAACAAAATTAGCCATATATATAGAGGGGAACAAGAGATGAACAAACACAACCACTCAGAGATAGTGAAAACAGGTTAAGATTCAGCAGGACATATTCGAAGCATGGCGACCACGAAACATTAACAACAATCAAGTAAATAGGCTAGCAGATAGAACCAAAGCAAGGAAAGTCAGGCTAATACACATAACCGAGCGAAGAAACATACTAATACATAGGGACAAGGCAAAGAAAATTAGGCTAACACACATAATCGAAGCAAAGAAACGTGCTAACACATAGAATCAGAGTAAGGAAAATCATGCTAACGCTCATAATCAAACGAAGAAACATTTTTTAGAAATTAGGATTTTTAGCAGAATCGAGCTAAAAAACAGTAAGAGCATAAAATCGGTCAAAATAAATAAGGAAAAGGTTTTAATCACAAAGGAAATCGGTCGAAACATGCGTAAAAGAAATCCAAGAACCCTAGTTTTTTCAAAGAGAGTAAAAATGGTTCAAAGTAGAGAATCATTCAGAAGAAGCTCGAGAATAAGCAGAAGATACCGGAAAACATGAAAATAGCATGAAAATAACACTGTTTTGAGAGATTCAGGAGAGAGTTAGGGTTTCAAAAAAAAATAGGGGGAAACCCTAATAGAAGTTGAGAGAACATGTTGACACTTCACAGATCGTGACATATAGGGTGTGATTCGCCTGAAATCACGCCGGAGAACTCATAAGTAGCAGAACCAGGAGCCCTAGGTCTAAATTACCATGGTCCATAAACCTCGAAGGTCCTAGAGATGTTGAACAGGACGATGAGAGGCCCATCGGAGCCTTGGGGTTTCAAGGCGGCTGATGGTCGAAAGGGGCGAGATTGGAGGTGGCCGGAGAGACGGTGGAGATCAACGGAGAAGAAAGAACCAGAAGGTTCTAGAGAGAAGGGAGAGGAAGAGACAGATAGAGAGAGAGACCGTCTCGTAAAAATGAGGGGTCTGGGGGGGGGTAATTTAGAATTAATTAAGGCAAATGAATCTAGGCCGTTGATCTCATTTGATCAATGGCTTAGATTAAAACGGGGTTGGACCAGGTTATATTAGGGATTGGGCTTGGGTTAGTTTAATCGGGATATTGGGCCACTTAAAATCTGATAGGGGGTATGGTCAAATTGGCTAAAATTGAAATAATAAAGGGTTGTTTATTAAATAGCCAATTTTCCCTTTTTTATTATTTTATAAAATAGTAAAATGATTTTAAAATGAATTAAAGGTACTAGACTAGTTAATAACGTATGAGTATTAATTTAAAAATGCTAAAAAAATGATTTTGTAATTGTAAAATATTGTTAATTGTAAAATAGGCTATAATTGTAATTATATGCAATTTAGCATAAAAATACTAAACAAATGTGTAAAAATATGCAAAAAATTACCTTAATTATATCTTGGTGTAAATATGAGAATAAAAATAAATTAGTCACCAAAAATGTCAGTTTGGGAATAATTATTGAATTTTGTACTAAAAATAGACAATAAATTCATTTTAAAATCTTTAAAAATAAAAAATAAAAATACCAAAAACTCTTGGGCATGCTTATATATGCATGTACATGTTATTTTGAGAATACTTTGAGCATAAAAATATGTAGGGAAAAATTGGGTATTAGCACGTATCACTATGGATTTCATTGTTGGACTCCCATAGACTTAGAGGAAGTTCGATACAGTTTGGGTCATTGTGGATAGATTGGCCAAGTCAGCGCATTTCATTCCTGTGGCAGTTACCTATTCTTCAGAGCGGTTGGCAGATATTTATATCTGCGAGATCGTTCGTCTGCACGGTGTGCCCATGTCTATTAGTTTTGATCGAGGTACGCAGTTTACCTCGCGTTTCTACAGGGTAGTGCAGCGTGAGTTGGGCACGCAGGTTGAACTGACCGCAACATTTCATCCTCAAACGGACGAGCAGTTCGAGTGTACTATTCAGATATTGGAGGATATGTTCCGCGCATGTGTTATTGACTTCGGAGGCTCATGGTAGGCGGTGTCGATCACCGGTTGGATGGTTCGAGTGGGGGGAGGCTTGGTTATTGGGTAGAGATTTGGGACACGATGTCTTGGATAAGGTTAAGATCATTCAGGATAGACTTTGCACGGCTCAGTCCAGGCAGAAGAGTTACGTCGAACGTAAGGTACGTGATGTTGCATTCATGGTCAGAGAATGAGTGTTGCTCCGTGTGTCACCCATGAAGGGTGTAATGAGGTTTTTAAAGAAGGTCAAGTTGATCCCTAGTTACATCGGGCCTTTTGAGATTCTTGAGCGAGTAGGAGAGGTGGCTTATAGACTTGTGTTGCATTTGGTTTATCAGCGGTCCATCTAGTGTTCTATGTGTCCATGCTTCGGAAGTATCATGGTGACCCATCCCACGTGTTAGACTTCAGCATTGTCCAGCTGGACAAGGATTGGACCTACGAGGAGGAGCCGATAGCTAATTTAGACTGGCAGTTCGTTAGTTGAGATGGAAGAGTTATCATTCACTTCGAGTGTAGAGGAGGGGTCAGCCTGTTGAGGCAGCTACCTAGGAGTCCAAGTCCGATATGCGGAGTAGATATCCTCACCTTTTCACTAGCTCAGGTACTTTTCTATGTCCGTTCGAGGACGAACAATTGTTTTACAGGTGGAGAATGTGATGACCCAAAAGGTCATCCTATGTTTTAGAACTCGATTCTGCGCTCTTAAGCCTTAAAAATCTCATTTTTACCCTCCTCAATTTGCATGCACACTTTGGGAGTGTTTCCGAAAAGCTTTTATGTTGAAAGTTGATAAAAATAAGAAGTCTTGCCTCAAAAGGTGATTTTAGTTGACTTCGGTCAACGTTTTGAGTAAACGGACCCGGACCCGTGTTTTGACGGTCCCGGTGGGCCCGTAATAAAATTTGGGACCTGGACGTATGCGCGGAATCGAATTCTGAGGTCCCTAGCTTGAGTTGTGAATTTTTGTTAAAAATTAAAAATCTGAAAATCTAATGGTTTTAAAGAATTGATTAATGTTTGGCATTGTTGATACCGGGTTCGTATTTTGGTTTCGGAGCCTGGTACATGTCCAATATAATATTTATAACTTAGCTATGAAATTTGGTGAGAAACGGAGTTGGTTTGTCGTGATTCAGATGTCCGGTTGAGAAAATAGAAAGTGTAAAGTGTTCTTGAGAATTTCATTTGATTTGGTGCTAAAATCGTAGTTCTAGGTGTTATTTTGGCGATTTGATCGCACGAGCAAGTTCGTATGTTATTTTTAGACTTGTGTGCATGTTTGATTTGGAGCCCCGAGGGCTTGGGTGAGTTTGGGATAGGCAACAGAGTAAAAATAGCACTTAGAGCACTGCTGGTGCATCAGATTTTTGATGCAGGCCTCATACCTCGCAAATGTGAGGTCAATCCTCGCATTTGCTATCTCTGAAGAGTTCGCATTTGCAAGCTTCTTATTGCAAACACGAAGAGAAGCTGGGCCACCTTATGTTCGCATTTGCGAACTTTCCTCCGCATTTGCGATGGGGACATGGGGAGGCAGTCTTCGCATTTGCGATCATTTGGTCTCATTTGCGGTCAGCTCAGCTCGCATTTGCGAGCATTTCTTCGCTTTTGCGAAGGAAGAAGAAGTGTGGGGGACCTCGCAAATGCGATAGATTTCTCGCATTTGCGAAGCCAAGGTTGCATTTGCGACATCTGCAGCTATGTAAAAGTGACTTGGACGGGATTTTTCTCCCATTCTTCAAATTTTCAATACCTAAAACACAAGAGGTGATTTTCTAGAGAACCTTTCTTCCCCAAATCTTAGGTAAGTGATCCTAAACTAGTTTCTTTCAATCTTTCACTTCATTTTACAAGATTTTGAACCTAGAATCTAAGGTTTTCATGGTGGAATTGGGGATTTTTGGCTAGAAACTAGGGATTTTGAAATTTGGGGATTTAGAACTAAAATTGAGGTCGGATTCCGAAACCAATTACATATCCGGGCTCGGGGGTGAATGGATAATCAGGTTTTGGTTCGAATTTCGGGTTTTAACCAAGCGGGCCCGGGGCCTTTTTTTGACTTTTTGGGGAAAGTTTGAAAAATTAAATTTATGCATTTTAGTTGATTCCTGTAGCAATATTTGATGTTATTGAGTTAATTGTGGCTAGATACGAGGGGTTTGAAGGTGGATACTAGAGGAAAAACGGTAATTGAGCATTGAGTGGCCCGTGGAGTGAGGTAAGTGTCGCTAACTTTGACTCGAGGAATTAAGAACCCTTGACTTATTTGCTATATGAAATTCATGTGAGCGGCGCATATGTGAGGCAACGAGTACTGATGCGCCGCCAATTTATCTTTTTTTGCCTGCCTCCTTCACGTTCTTCTCATATTGTCTATTTCCCTGTCATAACTGCTACATGCTTTACTTGTATTTCCATGCTTAATTGCTACTTGATAGACATTGCTTCTCGTTGTTGAAGGTATTAGTTATTTCATAGCTTCGTTGTCTCCTATTATTTGCTTAGGTTGTTTATTGATACTTTCAGGATATATTCTGGATTGGTCTCGCTGAGTAGTACTACTTGTGTAAAGTTTCGTAGTGTACAAGCTTTCTAATTGTTTGGTTGGAAGTTAACACTTGTGAAGGTTTATGTGAATTGAATTGTGAAATTGCTATACATACTGAATTACTGATATTGATGTGGGGGATCGGGTTGCGCGCTGCAACATGTGTAATAAGGGTGATTGAGGTGTAATAAGGGTGAATTCTGGTGTAATAAGGGTGAACTCTGAATGTGATTATTGTGATATGGTGGGATCGGGTTGCACGCCGCAACACTTTTAAATATATTCTGTCGTTTAAGTTAATAAGAGGAAATAAGGGAGGAATATTAGATGTACGGTGGGATCGGGTTGCACACCGCAACAACCTATATGTTTATACTTTGCCTTGACTATGTTAGTTGTACGGTAGTCTTCAATTGCACTTAATGTTCGGTAGTAGCTGAACACTGATGATATGATTCGAGAACTGTATTCACTTATTGCAAGTTACTGCTATATTTTATCCCATCTTTCTTTCTACTTTCATTATATACTGTATGCAGGTTATATTGTGATTGCCCCGCCGTAGCCTCGTCACTCCTTCGTCAAGGTTGGGCTCGGTACTTACTAGTAAATGGGATCGGTTGTACTGATACTGCACTCTGCACTTCCTGTGCAAATTTTGGAGCTTGTTCGAGCTGATCGAGAGGTTGGTTATAGGATTTATCAGCTAGGAGACCCAAGGTATACGTGTCGGCGTTCGCAGGCCCTGTCGTCCCCTTCTATGCCTCATACTTTACTATTTTCCTTATTTCGCAAACAACTGTATTTTCTTTCGGACAAATACTTGTAGAAAAATCTTAGAATGTTCGTGAATTGTGAATCCGGATTCTTTGTGGTAATAGTATATAGTCAAAGTTGTCATTTATGTACTTTCGTGTTCATTTCGACTTGTTATAGCTTGCTTATTGCTAATCACCAAAATGTAAAAGGATTGGCTAATAAAACTCTAACGTTGGCTTGCCTAGCAAGTGTAATGTTGGGCGCCATCATGGTTCCGACGGCGGGGATTCTAGGCCGTGATAGTGAGGGCGTGCACCATGTGAATTGTGACTCCGTTGTTTCCATGGAACTGTAGTGGCCCTATTTTGTTGATATCTGTGTTTTCACCATGTGATAAAGTAATTGAGCTGTCAATCATGCTAAATATCATGTTTAGGCTTTCTGCTGATATTGTTAGGACCCATAGTGGTCGTTTCTTGCTATCATCTCACTGATTTCATTGATATTTTGTACTCAGTCATATTCATGCATTCATATCATATCTTTGTCTCCGTTGTTATTTATTGATACATCATATCATTATTGTCGGGCTGGTTTCATGATATTGTGAGCCCGTGATTGAGATTTGAGAGATTGATGACTAAGTAAGGCTGAGAGCTTGATTATGAGTGATAATTATGGGATCGAGCTGCACGCCGCAGCATGTTATATTGATTTATGCCTGGATCTGGTTTATGATAGCGCTTGGGCTGTAGGAGCCCCTTCGGAGTATGTACACACTCCCAGTGAGCGCAGTTGATTATATTGAGGGATTGATCTTCCATGGACAAGGATCTTTTCCGAATCATTTATATACCTGGAGATGGATCTTCTCCATGGGGACGGATTGGCCTTCCTCAGTACTGAGTGGCTGATGGTCAGTGATGTATATATTCCAGGATGGATCTTCCCTGGGCTGTATGGGCCATATACAATACCAAGTGGTTGAGCATGATGAGTAGAAAGTATGAGACAGTGAAATTGAGTGCTCTGAGAGTGTGAGTACATGATTCATCTCTGAGATACATGGCATTAGCATGCACACATGACATACATGCATAGAGATGCATTTTTCCTCATGCTGCACGATATCACGTCATTCATGACTTTTTACACACATTGATATGTGGGCATAGAGAGGTATTTCACACTTGCTATCTAGAAAGAACATGAAACATCTTATTTATTGTGGAAAGGATATTTCGAAAAATTACAGTTTTCAAACTTGCTCGTATTTTTGGCATTTTTGATAAAAGATTTGGGTTTAAACTGAGATACTTGAAAGGCATGACTATTTTCTGGAACTGTGAACGAGCTGAGCATTTTTACTTCTAATATACCTCTTTTATTACTTGTATTATACTGTTATGAACTGTTGTGGGATATTAGTATTGTCACGACCCTAAACTCAAACCTGTCATGATGGCGCCTATCAATAGTAATAGGCCAGCCAAGTCTCACAATACTACAATAATTCATTAAATGATATGCCAAAGCCATCTTGTATAGCAGAATTTCATAAAGGATATAAGAGTAGAACTCAAAATAGAAATGCGGAAAGTGAATCCCCAAACATCGGGGATTCACTGAGTCATGAGCCACAACTACAAACTGTTCTAATAACAACAAGACTTACATAGTCTGGGAAAAATCCAAAATACAACTACGGGGAAGATAGAGAAAAATAAAGCAGGGCTGTGGTGGCCAGGCAACTACCTTACTATCTCTAGTGATCGGTAATAGAAAATAATCAGCAGTCGCTACCGTGGCCAGATATACCTGGATCTGCACACAAGGTGCAGTGGTAACGTGAGTACACTAACTCAGTAACTAACAAGTCCAAACAATGGACTAATAGGTAGTGACGAACTTAATCTCAACAGGTAAACAGAAGTAAACTATGCAGAATAGTAGGCATGCTTTCAATTCAAGTATTCAGCTCAAGCAGTAAAGTAAATACAGATCTGGACAATGTAAAATGTAAAGTTCAATTAACCTCTACGTTCTAATGCACATAATGTATGAAATGCACCATGTACTTCCACTCTCAAGTGCTCAACTACTCAGTACTGTATATGGCCATCCAGCCCAGAGAAGATCCATCCCAGAATATATACACATCACTAATAACAGTCACTCAGTATCGAGGAAGGCCATTTCAGCCCTGTGGAGAAGATCCATCTCCAGGTATCAATACTTCGGACAAAGATCCATGTCCAGGAAAGATCCATCCCTCAATAATATCAACAACGCCCACTGTGCATGTGCAGACTCCGAAGGGGCTCCTACGACCCAAAGCTATCATAATCAACATAACTGATGCGTCGTGCAGCCCGACCCCGTAACTATCACTCATAACCAGACTCTCGGCTTCACTAAGTCATTAACCTCTCCAGTCTCACCACGGGCTCACAATGTCATGAAAACAACCCGGAACAATGATATGATGAATCAATAATTAGCTAAGAGTGAGATATGATATAAAATGCATGATCATGACTGAGCATGGAATATACAGCGAAACTAGTGAGATGAAAACAAGAAATGACCGCTAAGGGGCCAAACAATACCAGCACAAAGCCTAAACATGATATCTAGCATGATTTATACCTCAACTATGTTATCACATGATGAAAACATGGATATCAACAGGATGGAGTCACTAAACGGGCCATGGAATCACCCAGGCCACAATTCTCACGGTGCACGCCCGCACGACCGTCAATTGGCATGTGCGTCACCTCAATACTAATCACATAACACATAGTTCGGGGTCTCGAACCCTCAGAACCAAGTTTGGAAGTGTTATTTACCTCAAGCCAAGCCAAACTCCAACTCCACGATGCCTTTGCCTCTCAAATCGGCCTCCAAACGTCCCGAATCTAGTCACAAGCATTACAATACAATTAATATAGGCCAAGGAGCCAATTCCACAAGAAAAACTACTTAATAGGACACAAATTCCAAAATCGACTCAAACCTGGCCCTGGGCCCACGTCTCGGAATCCGACAAGTATCACAAAACTAGAAAGGTCATTCACTCACGAGTCAACCCATATCAATTTCATCAAAATACAACATCATTTGGTCCCTCAAATCCCCAAATTACTGTCTCCAAAATCTTAAGCCCTAACCCCTTATTTCACTTCAAAAATCCAACTAACTAGGTGCGAAATCAACGGGAAAACACCATAGTTAATGATAATAGGGCTCAAGAAACTTACCTCAGTGAATATCCTTGAATCCCCTTCAAAAATCACCCCAAAAGCTCCAAGGTCCGACTTGAAAATGGTGGAAATGAGCAAAAATTCGCGAAGTCTCCCTTTTATACCTTCTGCCCAGTGAAATGCACCTATGGTCCACATTCCCCCTTCTGGAACGCTGCACCTACGAAATTCCCATCGCGGGTGAGGAACTCATTTAAAATTCCAGGCTCTGTATCTACGCCCAAATCTCGCACCTGTGATTACTCATCGGCGCATCTCCTTCTGTTTCTGCGGAACCAACCAACTTCTTCATTTTCCGCATCTGCGCCCCAGATCTCGCACCTGCGGGCTCGCAGATGCGACCGCCTTCTCGCACCTGTGGTTCTAGCTCAAGTCCGCTATGGCCGCATCTGCGTCTCCTCTAGCGCACCCACGACCTCGTACCTGCAGTTCCCACTCTGCAGGTGCGAAAACACCAGCAACAGCAACTTCAACTGCATTTTCCAATTCCAAACTTCCTGTTAACCATCTGGAATCACCTCGGGCCCCTCGTGACCTCAACCTAACGTACCAACAAGTCATATATCAATATAAAAACTTAGTCGAGCCTTCGAATCACTCAAAACAACATCAAATCACCAAATTACCCTTAGATTCAAGCCTAAGAACTTCTAAACTTCCAAATTCCACAAACGACGCCGAAACCTACCAAATCACATCGGAATGACCTCAAATTGTAAACACACGTCACAAATGACACCACAAACCTACTCCAACTTCCAGAAATCTATTCCGACCCCGATATCAAATTTTCCACTACCGACCAATTCGCCAAGTTTCAAACTTTCGTCAATTCAAGCCTAATTCTACCACGGACCTCCAAAACACATTCTGGACGCGCTCCTAAGTCCAAAATCTCCTAACGGAGCTAACGAAACTATCAAAATTCAAATCCGATATTGTTTACGCATAAGTCAACATCCGATTGACTTTTCCAACTTAAGCTTCTCATAAAGAGACTAAGTGTCTCAAATTCTCTCCGAAACCACTCTAGAATCGAATCAACTAACCTGGCATATCATACTAAAGTTGAAGAATACAAAAAGAAGCAGTAATGGGGAAATGGGGCTATAACTCTCGAAACGACCGGCCGGATCGTTACATCTTCCCTCTCTTAAACAAACGTTCGTCCTCGAACGGGTCTAAAAACATAACTGTAGTCTCAAATAGGCATGGATATTTGCTTCGCATCTCCAGCTTGATCTCCCAAGTAGCCTCCTACAGGCTGACCTCTCCCCTGCACTTTTACTGAAGCTATATCCTTTGATCTCATCTTTCGGACCTGACGTTCCAACATAGCCACTGGCTCCACATAATAAGTCAAATCACCATCCAACTGAACCGTGCTGAAGTCCAATACATGAGATGGATCGCCGATATACTTCTGAAGCATTGAAACATGAAATACTGGATGCACACTCGACAAACTAGGTGGCAAAGCAAGATCATAGGCCACCTCCCCAATCCTCCGAAGCACCTCTAACGGTCCAATAAATCGAGGGTTCAACTTGCCCTTCTTTCCAAATCTCATAACACCCTTCATGGGTGAAACCTTCAATAGAACCTTCTCCCCAACCATATAAGGCACATCACGAACCTTCCTGTCGGCATAACTCTTTTGTCTTGACTGCGCTGTGCAAAGCCGCTCCTGAATCAATTTCACCTTATCCAATGCATCCTCAACTAAGTCTGTGCCCAAAATTCTGGCCTCACCCGGCTCAAACCAACCCACTGGAGATCTACACCACCTCCTAGATAAAGCCTCATATAGAGCCATCTGAATACGATTGATAACTGTTGTTGTTAGAAAACTTCCCGAGCGGCAGAAACTTGTCCCATGGACCCCCAAAATCAATGACACAAACGCGTAACATGTCCTCCAATATCTGAATTGTGCACTCAGAATGTCCGTCCGTCTGAGGGTGATAGGCTGTGCTCAACTCAACCTGAGTGCCCAACTCTCACTGTACGACTCTCCAAAACTGTGATGTAAACTGCGTGCCTTTGTTTAAAATTACGAAAATGGGCACCCCAAGAAGGCGAACAATCTCTCTAATATAAATCTCAGCCAACCGCTATGAAGAATAGGTAGTCCTCACATGAATGAAGTGCGCGGACTTGGTCAGCCGATCACCCAAATAGCATCGAAATTCCTCGAAGTACATAAGAGTCAAACTACGAAATCCATGGTGATTTGCTCCCACTTCCATTCTGGAATCTCAATCTGCTGAACAAGCCACCCGGTCTCTGATGCTCATATTTCACCTGCTGACAGTTGAGACACCGAGCTACAAATCCAACTATGTACTTTTTCATCCTCCTCTACCAATGGTGATTTCTCAAGTCCTGATATATCTTCGCGGCACCCGGATGGATGGAATACTGCGAACTATGGGCCTCCTCAAGAATCAACTCCCGTAGCCCATCCATATTGGGCACACATATCCGGCCCTGCATCCTCAATACCCCATCATCACCAATAGTCACATCTCTGGCATCATCATGGAGAACCTTGTCCTTGAGGAAAAGAAAATGAGGATCATCATACTGGCGCTCTCTGATATGGTCGAACAAGGAAGACCTAGATACCACGCAAGCTAGGACCCGACTGGGCTCCGAAATATCCAATCTCACAAACCGATTAGCCAAAGCCTGAACATAAACTGCAAGAGGTCTCTCCCTACCAGGCAGGAATGCAAGACTACCTATACTCACTGCCTTGCTACTCAAGACATCGGCCACCACGTTGGCCTTTCCGGATGGTACAAAATGGTAATAACATAGTCCTTTAGCAGCTCTAACCATCTCCGCTGCCTTAAGTTGAGATCATTCTGTTTGAACAAGTGTTGGAGGCTACAATGATTAGTAAACACCTCACAAGACACACCATAGAGATAGTGCCTCCAAATCTTCAACGCGTGAACAATGGTAGCCAACTCCAAATCATGAACAGGGTAGTTCTTCTCATGGGGCTTCAACTGACGCGAAGCATAAGAAATCACCCTACCCTCCTGCATCAACACATACCCAATGGCAACTCGAGAAGCATAACAATATACTGTATAAGAACCTGAAGTTGATGGCAGAACTAACACTGGAGCTGTGGTCAAGGCAGTCTTGAGCTTCTGAAAGCTCGCCTCACACTCATCCGACCACCAGAAAGGATCACCCTTTTGGGTCAATTTGGTCAAAGGCAATGCAATAGATGAAAATCCCGGAATGAACCGACGGTAGTAACCAGCCAAACTAAGAAAGCTCCGAATCTCTGTGGTTGAGGATGGTTTGGGCCAACTCTGAACTGCCTCTATCTTCTTTGGATCAACCTGAATACCCTCACTGGACACCACGTGCCCAAGAACGCGACTGAAGTGAGCCAAAACTCACACTTTGAGAACTTGGCATAAAGCTTCTCCTCCCTCTGCCGCTGCAATACAACTTTCACATGCTCGGCGTGCTCCTCCTGGCTACGAGAGTGCACCAAGATATCATCAATTAATACAATAACAAACAAGTCGAGATAAGGCCGAAACACGGTGTTCATCAAATGCATGAACGCTACTTGGGCGTTGGTCAGCCCAAAAGACATCACAAGAAACTCATAATGATCATATCGGGTCGTGAAAACTATTTTAAGAATGTCCGAGCCCCTAATCTTCAATTGGTGATACCCTAACCTCAAATCAATCTTGGAGAACACCCTCGCTCCCTGAAGCTGGTCAAATAAATCATCAATATGAGGCAAAGGATACTTGTTCTTGATTGTGACTTTGTTTAACTACCTGTAATCAATGCACATTCTCATAATGGAATCCTTCTTCTTCACAAATAAAACAGGTGCACCCCAAGGTGACACACCAGGCCGAATAAACCCCTTATCAAGGAGTTCCTAAAGCTGCTCCTTCAATTCCTTTAACTCCGCCGGTGCCATATGATTAAAGGTGTTTAACGGGCCGGGCCGGGCCTATATTTTTTGGACCCGTACGGGTTATGGTCTGGGCCGGTTACGGGTCTTAATGGGTTTAACGGGTTCGGGTTCATCCGGGTAAAAATTGAACCATAAGGGTTACGGGTTGAGGGGGTCGGGCCGGGCCGGGTTTACTATAATTTTAATTTTTTTTTTGGATTTTTTATAAATATTGTAAGTTATAGTATTAATACAAAGTACTAACATAAAGAATACAAGGAAGATGGGAAAAAATTGCACTTATAAATTGCAAGTGCTATATTTATTTCAAAATTACAAAATTAAAGTTTGCATTTAAAAAGTAAATTAAAAAATAAATAGTAAACTGAATTTTCATGCATAATAAATTAATAATACTTCAAATTAATCTAACAAACTAAATCATTAAGCATAAATACGTCTAATAATTTAAAATAACACAAATTGTCTTAAAATCTTAAAATAACACATATATAGCATATTTTAAAAATAATACGTTACCATCATATTCTATGATTTGAGCATTTATAGTTTTATACCCTAAATATATACACTATATGTTAAATTCCAAAAATTTTAAATTATTTTAATTATTATACAATAATTGGTATATTTATAGTATATTCATGGTATATTTATGATATATTCACGGTATATTCATGTTATATTCACGTTCCGGGCCGGGCCGGTTAACCGGTTTAATGGCACTATTCATCTAACGGGTTTTACCGGGCCGGGTAACCCGTTTCAAAAATTTAAACCGTCCAAACCCACCCCAACCCCCGTGCCCAGCCCAGCCCAGCCCCCCTTACTGGTCCGGGCCGGTTCCGGGTTCTACCAGTCTGGGCCGGTCCGGAACCGGGCTGACCCGGCCCGTTTAACACCCTTACATACGATACAATGGAATAGAAATGGCTTGAGCGCCTGGCACCAAATCAATATCGAAGTCAATATCCCTGTCCGGCAGCATGCCCGGCAGGTCTGCAGGATACATATCCGAAAAATCTCTCACCACCATAACTGAATCAATAGTAGATGTCTCTGCACCGACGTCTCCCACAAAGGCCAAATAAGAAAGACAACCCTTCCCAATCATCTGCTGTGCCTTCAAGAATGAAATCACTCTACTGGGAACATAGTCCGATGAACCTCGCCACTAAATGCGTTGCAACTCTGGCATAGCCAACGCTACTGTCTTAGCATGGCAATCTAGAACAGCATGACATGGAGACAACCAATCCATACCCAATATCACATCAAAATCAACCATACTGAGTAGAAAAAGGTCTACTCAGGTCTCTAGACCCCTAATAGTCACCACACAAGACCGATATACGCGGCCCACAATAATAGTATTGCCCACGGGAGTAGATATATGAACAGATGAAACTAAAGACTCCGGAGCATATCCAAAAAATAAACAAAATACAAGGAAACATATGAATAAATGGAACCAGGGTCAAATAATACTAAGCCATCTCGGTGGAAAACTGAGACAATACCTGTTATCACAACATCTGAAGCAATGGTATCTGGCCTGGCAGGGAGTGAATAGAAACGGGTCTGACCACCACCTGACTGACCTCCCCCTCTAAGGCGACCCCTAGCTGACTGAACTCTACCCCGAGCTGGATGGGCGGGTGGTGAAGTAACTGGTACTGAAGTCAAAGGCTGACTCCTCTACTAAGATGAACCTCCCATAAGGCAGGGACAGAACCTCTTGATATGACCCAAATCTCCAAACTCAAAGCAACCCCTCCCTACAAATGGTGGTGGGGACTGAAGGGAGCCCCGAGCCCCGGGATACCCGCTAGAAGGACCAAGCATAGATGAACCCTAAGCTGATGGTGCATGAGACGAACTCTCAGCTGGAAAGGCACTGGGAGATGAGTGGCTCTAATTTGATCTGTGAGAACCATGGCCAGATGATGTACCACGGTGAGCCGGGTGAGCTGTCTGAGCATGCTTGAAGGGACGACCCCTGCCGTGGTGATACTGACCTCTTGAGGGAACACCACCAAAACTACCGAATCCACGAGGCCTCTTGGCCTCTCTCTCTAATCGGTCCTGGTGGCGAACTGACTCTATATACCAAGCAATGTCAACAACCTCCTCAAAAGAAGTACCAGACACCCTTTCTCTAGTCAGAAGAATCCGCAGCTGATATGTGAGGCCATTAATGAACCTCCTGATCCTCTCCCTATCAGTGGGAACCAGTAGATAGCATGACGAGCCAACTAAGAGAATCTCATCTCATACTGCATTACCGTCATATCATCCTGTCACAATTGCTCAAACTGCCTACACAACTCCTCTCTACGGGATTGTGGCACATACTTCTCCAGGAAGAGAACATAAAACTCTTGCCACATAAGTGGCGCTGCACCAACCGGCCTACGCCTCTCATAATCCTCCCACCAAGTGAAGGCAGATCTAGAGAATTGAAAGGTAGTGAACGAGATCCCACTGGTCTCCAAAACACCTGCCGTATGGAGAATCCTCTGACACTTATCAAAGAAACCCTTGGCGTCCTCGCCCTCTGCACTACTAAAAGTTGGAGGCTGAAGTCTACCAAACCTTTCCAATCTACGCTACTCGTCATCAGGCATGAGAGGAACTACATAGTCCTGAGTAAGTGCAACTGGCTGGGCTGGTGGTACCCCCGGTGTCAAAAGTCCCTGAACAACCTACTCGAGTGTGCGGGCTGTGGGAGTCTAAGTGCCTCCCCCATCTTGGGAAGTGGCTGCTGTAGTAAAAATAAATACCGCCTAAGCAAGACTGGTGCACACGGTCAGAATCTGAGCAAAGGTCTCCTGAAGACCTGGAGAAACAATAGGCACAGCCGGTGCCTGAGCTGGTCCAGTTGGTGCATCCACAACTGGGACCTGATCATGTACTGGGCAACTAGTGGATCTGCAGATGCTGCCCTAGCTGCTGTGCGGGCTGCACCCCTGCCTCTGCCACGACCTCTACCACAACCTTGGCCTTTCACGGCCCCAACTGGTGGTACTGGTGGCTGTCCCTCCTACCCGGTAGCACGTGTCCTCACCATATATGAGAGAATAGAATAACAGAAGTTTAGTTACCAGTATCAATAGATTCACTTGATAAGAATTCAAGCAGCCTCTCGAAGATAATTACAAACATCTCCGTACCTATTCGCAAGACTCTACTAAACCCGCTCATGACTCGTGAGACCTATGTAACCTAGGATATGATACCAACTTGTCATGACCCTAAACTCAAACCTATCGTGATGGCGCCTCAATAGTACTAGGCCAACCGACTATCACAATACTACAATAATTCATTAAAAGATATGCCAAAAGACATCTTGTATAGCAGAATTTCATTGTTTATCGTGAAAATGGTAACAACAATTAAATTTGTAAATGGGATTCTAAAAATACGTGATCTATTCTCGAGCTAGTTGTTAGAGCAGTTGATGCTAAGAATGTGGAATTTAATGATAAAATGCAAGCTAAAACGAGGCAGTAATCAAACCGAGGAGCCTGTGGCCCGGATGCAGGACTGGTCGATGGGGACCTTGCGGTCGAGGTCGGATCGAGCTCGAGCTACCGGGGGGCAGTCGGGAACAGGATAACAGTTAAGAGATAATCAAATGAGGCTCTTTATGGCCAATACCAAGCGATAAGATGAAGAACAAGTAGGAAAGCGATAAATATTAAAGTGGCCCCTGGCCAGTGAGAACGAGTAAGCTTAGAAAGAAAAGAGAGAGAGAGATATTATTGCACTTATGGAGAAATGGAGCAACATCAGCCGAGCTTACAAAGCGATGGGGATCCCCTTTATATAGGAGGGGAATCCGTTATAATACAAAACATGTTAACCATGAAGGTATGGAGATAGGATGGCTAGATGTGACATCTTGAAAAAAGGCCTCGGATAGGCCGACCTTGTAAGGTTGAGCCGCGTGTCATGGGAACACTCCCCTCGCCCGTTGCAGCCTGCTACATTAGTCGGAATGCAATATCATTCGGATCGACTCTTCACGAACCTCGAGGATGAGTCTCGACCTTGGCTTCGAGCTTCGAGGGGTATGACCGCGAGATGGCCCTATGACGGGGAACTCGGGCCCCCAAATTTGCTGTATACAGATAGTCTCCATGTTTCTTAGAGTAAAGATGACAAGAAGTGATAAGAAACGGTTTTGAACTCCTACTTCCTCCGGTGTCCTTACGAATGGTTACGAGTTGTCAAGGCGCGCTATGTGCACCGTTCCTGCAGTTCAGCGTTGACTGCGGCGGTTGGCCTCCTTCAATATACCCATGATGCTTTTATAAATACTCGCCTCTTCCTTTGTATCCCATCTCGCATTCAGAAACCCTTAGTGAGGTCTGTTTTCCCTTGTTCTTGCGTTTTTTCAGGAACGCAACCCCCCTCTTCTTCTTCCATCAAATTTTTTCAAGGATGGCGAATATTTCCGCTGCCGCTTCCTAGGAGGTTGCGGGCTCGTCTTCTTCATTTTTCTCCCAAGGAGAAGTGGCCGCTACCCCCCCCCCCTCCCCCGTATTGAGGAGTGCATCCCAGGACCCTTTCCGATGACCTCCAATTTTATGGTCGAGAGACCCTCATCGAAGTCAGGATGCCGCAAACCTGTAACTCGATATATTAGTTATATAACGGATGTCAGAAGAGTGAGGGCCGACTGTTGCTGGGGGGATACCGTGCTCGTGGAAATTCCCACTCAAGATGAGGATATTACGGCTCACAGGGTCGGCTTTCTATGTGTGTATACCTACCCATTCACTTTGGGACCGGTGGGACCGTCCTCACCTCTGATCGACCTGTGAGTCTTGACTTCTGCCGGAGCTACCAGGTGACTCTGGGTCAAGTTCATCCTTCGTTCTGGCGTGTGTTCTATATGATCAGGAATTACTCGAGCATGATAGAGGGAATGTCCTTCACTCTGAATTATCTGATCCGGATGTACAACCCCCGTTTCCTGCGCAGGGGCTTAATCAGGCTTCACTGTCGAGTCCCGAGATCCCTTTTCGCCTGTACCGAGGAGTTTTGGGACGACGGGTGGTTAAGTTGATTCGTCCGAGTGAGGACGTTTGATCTGATCCCAGTGGAAGGGATGCCGTTCCCTGAGAAATGGAACGCTGGGCGTAAGTGAACGCGGTGCCTCTGCCTCCTTTTGCTGATTTCTCCTTATGTATCTAACTTTGTTTTTCTCGTCTTTTGAGCCGTAGTATTCTATCCTGGCACGGTGTCGGATCTTCAGGGTTGGGTTGGCCATTTACACTCGGTCTGCCCGTATATTGATCGTGCGTGGAGGGATTTATTCCGAGCCCGGGGAAGAAAAAGACCACGGTAAGCTTTGAGCCTTGATGGATCCACGTATTTTGGCGTAGCTCGCTGCTAGCGGCTCTTTCCATTTTGTGCATTTAACCCCCGCATCTATGTAGGTCTGGGAAGAATCCTACTTATAAGGGAGGTGCTGTCCGTTGGAGGGGACATTCTGGTGCTTGACTAGGAGAAGAAAAGGCAAGGGGGTGTATCGGCTGAGGCACCGAAGCCTAAGAGGGACAAAGTGGAGGATTCCAGGGTTGACTCATCAGTTCCGTCCTTCGAGGCGGCGGGAAATCCTCATGCTGAAGGTGAGGGAGAAAGCAGCTTCTCGGCACCCCCCGAAGAGTGTTTGGGATCGATTGATCCTCGGGCCATAGGGATAGATTCTTCCGGACAAGAGTCTGATGCTGTCGCGACCCGTCTTTATGGCGGTGAGGCAATGGATGGGATATCGAGTACTGCCCTTGATTCGGTAGGTGGCCGGAGTCCTCCTCGAGCCGGGACGCCCTTGGCAGCAGTCTAGAGGGGCCTCGATCTGGGACCCGAGATCAACGGAGGGCGGAGATTTTGGCTGACCCCGTTGGCTCGTTGGTTATTGTTGATTCTTCAGAGGGGGAGATCCTTCCATCTTCCGGAATGCAAGACAAGCCTTGCAAGGAGCCTTCCGTGGCGGGAGCATTGATCAAAGGCAGAGACACAATTGAGAGGCCGGCGATCATTCTTGAGGGTAGTTCCGAGATCAACGCCTTATTAATCTTTGGCGAGATGGGCATGCTTTATGAGCGGGTAACTTCAGCTAGCCTTATCTGTTGCTTCGGGCTGCTCCGACCTTTATGCTCTTAACTGTTTCATGCGGTTTCAGGCCGAAGCGCTTTATAATCAGGCCCTCTTCAAGTACCATGACGAGGTGAGGCATCGCGAACGTGAGAAATACTTTTTCACCGAACAGGTTATTCATCCCCTGTTTTTACTATCATTTGAGCCCTTGTGGAATTCTATTACTTTTAACCCCTTGGGCCCTGATTCGTGTTGTTCGAGAAGGAGAACGCTCTACTGAGAGGGGAGATTCGGGCCAGGGATGCTGAAATCTCCGAGCTCAGTCGACATGTGAGTAGGTGGCTTCTGAAAGGGACAACCTTATGAGGAGAGTTACCTCGATTGAGCGTCAGCTCCAAGACATGAAGGAGGACAGTGGCAAGTATAAGAGCCTTCATTCCGAGCTAGTGGCTGCACCGTTTAGGATCAAAGCTGAGGCCGAGGCACTTGTATCTTTGCATGGGGGAGGAGCGGTCGCCGCAAATTCTTGTGTTGAGAGGACAGTTGAGGGGGCTAACCCAATTTTACCTCGAGCCGCAGATCGTGCTTGGCCGGACTCCCGAAGGCTGACTATCGAGGGTGCATTGGAAGGCACCTCGAGCGGTGTTAAAAATTGGGGCGGATCCCCGTCGAGAAGGGATGCCGTCGAGAAGGGGCCGTTGGGGGATTCGTAATCGCCTGGGTGCAACCTTTAAGGCTGCCGGTTCGGCAAAAGATTTAGGATTTGTTGTTTCCTGCTGATCTCCCTGTCTGTATATTGTACTTTTCTTTTGGCATATGTATAAGGAGAAATCCCGTGGCTTTGTTCCCCTTATCCCCTTTCTGCTTTGGATTCAGCAAGGATTGGCGAAAGAACTTTGGACCCGCAATATAGCTCTATGGCCCGTTCAAGCTGGTTCGGGTGTCGATACGCGGCTGGTCGACGCGGCCTCTGATGTGAGTTTCCGTGGGGGATCTTGCGCATTTGCCCAGCCGTTTTGCGTTGAGTCTCCGGGTCGGGTTTGTCCCGAGCCTTATTGATTTCCGCTCTCCTATGCGGTCGGGTGATAATGGTTGTTATCCCTCGCCTTTGGGCATTCGCTATTTTAATTAACCCTTAAGTTCTTTCCTGCCTGCATGGGCAGACGATGGTGGCCTTTATTTCTCGCCCTCGGGCATTTGTCGTTCCAACTATTTTGGGTTTAGTCTCCGAGTCGCGTTGCGACTCAAGCTTCAATTGACCCTCAAGTTTTCCGGATTTTCTAGCCGACAACAATGGCTTTTACACTGTTTTAAGACCTTTAAATATGTGGCCCGAAGGCTTGTGCAGTTAACTATTTTTGATCCAGTATCCGAATCGGGTTACGACTCGAGCTCATTTTAATCCTCAAGTTTTCAATTTTCAAGCTGGCGACAATGGCTCTTACGATGTTTGGTCGTTGAGACCTTTTAGTGTGCGGCCTGTAGGCTCGTTTTGCTGGCGACAATGGCTCTTACACTGTTTTTCCCGTGGGCTTTTTGTAGGCTTTGTATTCCACTCGTTAAGGTCTTTTAAAATAATTTGTCCTGACCCGTCGTCGATTTCGGAACAACCTCGATTTCAAGTCGTTATCGGCGATGTTTGAGAACCTCGGAAGGTTTTTAGCTCATAGGTCGAGTAGATTGACGCCTTGTCATTTGGAGCTGACATGGTCGAAGCTCGATTTTTCCTGTTGAGGGAAGCCTGTTTTAACCAGTTCTTTCGGAAGTATATTCGAAGTAGTGGCCTGCGATTTTGTTTAGCGACGGTCGGGCGTTCCCGAGTCGCGTTGATTTGGCTGTATCACCCGTTTTGACCGTAGTCTTATATGCTTAGGAGTCTACACCGAGGGTATTCCCTTTAGGGATTCTTACAAATGCGACGTATAGCCTAAACATCGGGATTTTCATGCCTTTTGAGGTTTTACAGTTTGCCATGCCTATTGAGGTCTTAAGTTTGTCATGCCTATTGAGGTCTTACAGTTTGTCATGCCTATTGAGGTCTTACAGTTTGCGTTGCTTTGTAAAATTGATCTTGTTACACCGAGCCTGCCCGCTCGGGGTCTTACAGTTTTGGGTTTTCCAGTTCATGGCAAGTTGGCGACACTCTCCGAGTCATCGAGTTTGCTTAGCCCCTGAGGCCGTTACTCGTGAGATCGGAGTTGCCTTGCTGGAGTTTTATGAGTCCGGAGTTCTGTCCCTAGGGTCGTACGTGCGTCAAATTGTTAACGCTAAGTCTCCGAATATTTCAGGACGCATTTGGTGGAGAGGTTCCTGCCGGGAGTACACTACAATTTCCTTGTTTGGAGAATGAGATGCTGAAAGATATTCTTTTATTGCTTGGCGTAAACACATATTGTTTCATTGTTTTGAGCTTGGCCCGCACGGGCACAGCTCCTTCGACCATTTGGTCCGGTACATTGTTTCCTATCGGAGCCTCGTTCGTCATTTTCCTGGGGCTGGGCTGATTGCAAAGGAAGTCCTATAGGATCTTCGAATTCTTCTTAGGAAGTGTGTGGACGTCGCCTCTTTTAAAATACCTTGTTGGCCAGAAATCCGTTTCGGGATAAAAAGCCTGGTCGGAGGAAAAAGAGTGCGACGTTTGCTCGAGGATTTTTGTAGGGTTTCACGACCGGGCGCCCTAACAGTAATTCCACTGGAGCATCGATACATTCCAGTTGCTCGGGAGCTGCTCGCCCTCCATGGTGCCAAGCTTATAGGAGCCTTTGCCAACTATCCCAAGGATACGGTACGGCCCGTCCCAATTCTGGCCCAGCTTCCTTTCATTAGGGTTTCAGGTGTTGAGAGTAAGCTTCCTTAGGACCAAGTCTCCAATTTCGAAGTATCACAGATTCGTTCTCCTGTTGTAGTATCTTTCGATTTTCTGCTTTTGGGCAGCCATCCGAACCAGCGAGGCTTCCCGTCTTTCATCGAGAAGCTCGAGAGCCGTTGCCATGGATTCGTTGCTTGATCCCTCATTAGTGTGCCGGAATCTGGCGCTTGGTTCCCCGACCTCCACTGGTATCAGTGCTTCGGCGCCATACACTAGAGAGAAGGGTGTCTCCCCAGTGCTTGATTTTGGAGTCGTCCGATATGCCCACAGCACCTCGGGCTACGTTTCTCTCCATTTTCCCTTGGCGCTCTCCAATTTCTTTTTCAGGTTTTGAATGATGGTTTTATTCGTAGATTCGGCCTGGCCGTTCGCACACGGGTGGTATGGTGTCGAAAGGATTCTCTTGATTTTGTTGTCCTCAAGGAACTGTGTTACCTTGCTCCCGATGAACTGCCTCCCGTTGTCGCATGTTATTTCGGATGGGATCCAAACCGGCATATGATGTGCTCCCATATAAAATTGATGACTTCCTTCTCTCTTATTTTCTCGAAGGCCTGCGCTTCCACCCATTTTGAGAAATAATTTGTCATAAACAGAATGAATCTAGCTTTACCTGGTGCTGTTGGCAAAGGGCCGATGATGTCCATTCCCCATTTCATGAATGGCCATGGTGATAAAACGGATTGTAGTTGTTCACCGGGCTGATGGATCATGGGAGCGAATCTCGAACACTTGTCGCATTTTCGGACGAATTCCTTGGCGTCTTTTTGCATGTTGTCCCAATAGTAGCCCGCTCTGATCACCTTTCGGACTAGGGAGTCTACCCCGGAGTGATTTTTGCAGGTGCTCTCGTGGATTTCTCGGAGCACATAATCTGTGTCGCCCGGTCCTAGGCACACCGCCAGGGGGCCATCGAAAGTTCTCCTGTACAAAGCCCCATTTTCGTCGAGCGAGAACCGGGCTGCTTTGGTCCGCAAGGCCCTCGATTCTTTTGGATCCGTAGGTAGCTTCCCGTCCTTCAGATAAACGATGTATTTGTTTCTCCAATCCCATGTTAGGCTGGTGGATTTAATTTCCGCGTGACCTTCCTCGACCACGGACTTGAATAGTTGGACGACAACTCCGGGGAGCAGGTTTTCTTCTTCAGCACTAGATCCCAGGTTCACGAGGGTATCGGCTTTGCTGTTCTGCTCTCGAGGTACATGGACTAAGGTCCATTCTTTGAAGCGGCGTAACGTGATTTGGATTTTGTCCAAATACCTTTACAACTTGTCCTCCCAGGCTTCGTAGCTTCCGTTTACTTGATGTTGATATCCAATTTTTTCCTGTATATTTTTAATATGCAAGATACTTTCAAAATAGCATGTATATTCATATATAAGCATATCCCAAGGTTTTATTATTTTTCCTTAATTTTTTCAAAGATTTTTAACTCAATTTATTGCCCTATTTTATCAAGAAAAACCCAATAATTGTCCCCAAAATTATCATTTTTGGTGATTCATTTCTCTGATTCTCATATTTATGCTAAAATATAGCTAACATATTTTTTGCATATTTTATTAATTTATTTAGCATTTTAAAAGCTAAATTGCATATAATTGCAATATTAGCCTCTTTTAGGGTTTAATTACGTTCATAATTATAAAATTGACTCTGGTATTTTTTAATTTAATAATTATATATTATTAATCATTTTAGTGCCTTTATTTTACTTCCAGAAATTATTTACTATTTTTTATAAAGTAAATAAAGGAAAAATGGCTATTTAACTGTTAGCCCATCTGCATTTCAATTTTAGCCAGATTTTGACACCCCAATTAAACCCAATTTCAAATCCAATTACCCAAACCAACTACCTAATCTACCCGACCCACGACCTTTCTACACAACCCACCTGGATTCCCCGTTCAATCCAGGCCGTTGATCAAAATTATCAACGGTCACCTTTTAATCTTTCCATTTTTAATTACCCATTCCCTCCAAACCCTAGCCATTTTGCATCCCCAGCCGCCTTTGAACCCCCCATTCTCTCAATCTCTCTCAAAAACCCTAGCCGCCTCCTTCCACTTGCACCCTAAAACCACCGGAATCCATGGCTTCCAAGGCCATTGAAGTCCTACACCGGCCTCCTATAGCTAGTACACGCCTGGTTACTGAAGTTTCAAGGCCTGGCCACGAAAAAGCTTGGCCCAGACCTTGTTTGATTCGAGTTCTATGGCCGTCTCCGACCTTGCTCCGGTCAGCCATGGTCATTCGAGCCTGATCTCGACTTCTCCAGCTTAGATCAGTGACTTTTCCAAGCCTTTCTCACTACCTGGATTCTTCTGAAACCCTAACCCTTCGAGGTTTTTTCGATTCTTTTAGATCCATTGTGTATCTGTGTTTTCTCTAAGCTTTTAAACATTTTTCTCGATGTTCTTTCAAAACTATACCTTCAGAGCCTTCATCTATTCTGATTTAGGGTTTCGTTAAGTTATCCTTTAAAGTTTCTCTGATTTTTAGCATGTTTTACTATTTCTTATGTGTTTCTTATACTGTATTTCTTATGTATTTCTTCTACTACACTTCTTATGTGTTTCTTCTACTGTGTTTATTCTATTATGTTTCTTTATGTGTTCTTCTATTATGTTACTGTATTTCTTATGTCGTTTCATCTACTGTATTTCTTATGTTGTTTCTTCTACTTTGATTCTTATGTGTTTCTTCGACTGAAAGATGCATGTTAAAAGTCTCATTTTCTTTCTGAGATTTCTGAAGTTATTTTGTCAGTATTTTTTCCTTGATTACTTGTCCTTTCATCTCTACACTCGATTGATGGCAAAAACCCTAAAGTTTGGGATTTCATTCGGTTATTGAGACTATTCACTAAGTGATTTGATTGTTCTTAATCTTTGAATTTGTTTTATTTCAAAACCCTAACTTCTTTGGACCTATTCCATTTTCTTAAGTTATTTCATCTACTGCTCGATTGAGCTTCTAAATCCTTGTTTCGACCTTTGGTTCTTTATATAATTCTAAGGTCTTTCTACTGGACCCTTTGTATACTATTTGATACTCTCTCTCTTCTCCATTGCTGAGTTACCATGTGGCTACCATGTTCCTATAGTCTACTACTTACTGATTTTGCAATTGCATGACACTTTTCTATGTCTTAAATTCAGCCTCGCATGCTTAACGTTTATGCACTCTTTATAGGTTAAATTTCCCTCTTAAAATAACCCCTGATTGTGGACTGATTTCAAATCTCTCTGTAATTCTGATTGCACTCTTGTAATTGATTCTTTCCTTATTGTATTGATTTCCCTTGCTTCTTGGACATGTTGGAATATTTTCCTTTGAACTTCCGACCCCTACCTTTTCTACTTAAGTTGATTTGATCCCCTTACCTTGATTACCTTGGTATGGGATTCTTACAGACCTTTCCTTGATTAAAGTCTGACTAACCTAGCCTCTATTACGTACTGTGTACTCGGACTATGCTGGAAATATTTCCTTATTGGTCATATTCAGCCTATGTGATTTCTTTCCATATTTAGCATTTGCACGCTACCGTTTGATTTAATTCTTTGATTAAAGGAAGTCTTTGATACTGATTTGATTTTAATTGACACATATTTCCCTAATTATTTCTAAACTACAATCCTTACCTTATTTTATGCCTGTTTTCACACTATAAATACCAGACTCTTTCATTGACAAAAAAAATACACATGAACACACTTAGTTTTCTGAACTCACACTCATATTTAAAAAGCATTCTCTCTTACTCGTGTTGTGGCATGTTTGCAAGTCCCGCTGCCTGCTTCTTTCTCTATTTGCTTTCTTTGAACTGGTATGTTCTAATTAAGATTCAGCGTCACAACTATGTGTTTATTTAACACCTTTTTCCTTTTGGCTGCCTACTTGTGTGTTTAGTTCAGTACTTCTTTAGCATTTTCCTTCTGCCTGTTCTGCCTCTATTATGTATCCTAAGTATGTTTGACACTGATGGTTGTTTGAGGCATGACAGTATTAAAGTATTGCTGTCTAGACTCAAACTTGATCCCCTGGGATCATAACCTCATATTATCATTGTGTGCTGTATATTCTAGTTGGTTTTATTTGCATAACAGCATTCCCTATTGCTGTGCATGCCCAGAATCAATTAATGCGCAAGCAGAAGGGCTCTCTGCAATCAGTCCCAACCCCTGAATCCCTTTTGTGTGAAGTTGTTCATTCTATAACTATTTCCCAGCACCCCTTTCCCTTTTCCTTTACTTCCCTAGTTCTTCAAGATCTGTTTCTGCACTTGCACTATCTCTTAGTCTTTCAATTCTACCCCCTCTTGTGAGCCTTGCCTTGGGACCCATTGAGCTCCCTCTGAACTTCGACACTTGAGGGCTGGACCATCCACACTTCACTTGTCCCCATTCTGATTATACAATTTGAGTGTGAGCATTGCCCGGAGTCCCATTGAGGCTCTTAGGGAACTTTGACACACTCCGATTGGAGAAAGGCTTTGGATCAGTGGTCTTTGAGTTGGTTTATCTCATTTTCAGACCGGAAGTCTGAATCAGGCTCCCCTTTGGTTGTACCTTTTTTTTTTACTTTTTCTGATGTAGTTTCTATTCATTCTGGTTTGTAATAAGTTGTAATAAACACTTGGGGATGGTTAGTGAAAAAGGGTGGGTATCTATGCAAGGAATGGGTAGATACCATGTCAATAGGTATTTTGAATTCTGCATATTCAAATGCATATAGAAATCATGCCTATAGGTCATTCTGAATTCTGCATCTCCAACTTTCATATAAAAATCATGACTACCACATTCCTGCATATCCAATTTTCATATAGAAACCATGTCTATAGGTGTTCTGAATTCTGCATATTCAACTTCATATAGAAATTATGCCTATAGGATTGTTCAATTCTGCATATTCAATTACACTTAGATACCATGCTCATAGGTCTTAAATAAATTCTGCAAGCTAGATATCATGTTTATAGGTTTAAAACCAGTCTTATGCATTTAGATATTATGTCTATAAGGCTTCTGGATTTTATGCCATGTCTACAAAGGTTTAAAGTCAGCAACGCATAGAAAGCATGCCTATAGGAATTCCTAATCGAATTTGATCCGCTTCACTCAAGTATAGATCTAAAAACCAGTAAGAATGGATACCATCACCTGCAGAACCTGTAATCAATTCGTTAAATCCTTTCTCTCTTTTAATAATCTGATTCCCTCATATAGCAAGTTTAACGAGTATTCGTTCAAACAGTTTATTTCAGGCCTTACTATTTCATTGTTTTCTAAATCCAGTAGATACCATGCCTATAGGATCCTTGTCCAACATTTAGGCAAACCTTAGGTTAAAGATTAAACTGAATCTGTTCTATTAATTACAACCAGCAGGCAGGCCTGATTCGGGCCTCTTATCTGAATTATGTAATAAATCAGTCTGCCTCAACCTTTAAGTTCTCTCGTGTTTGGTATTTAATTAGACCTAAACCAGTATGTGAAAGTCATGCTAATTATGTGCTTTTCTGTTCAAGGAGATGTAATTGAGCCTCTGTTTTGTTTATATGCTCTCCCCCTAAATGTGCAATATATGTTTTTGTATGTCGCCTTAGATTTTTAAACTTTTAAAACCTCAAATAAACCCAATATCCCTCACCTTTAGGATTAGAAGTCCCAAGTGCCTCCGGGATTGATAGGATTGGGACGGGTAATAGCATGCAATAAATAATCGAGACCATTTCACGCTTTAATACCTTGACGGGGTGGGAAAGGTAGATATGGATATGATGACCACGCGATAATGCCACGTGTAGCCCCTCATTGAGGAGTGATTACCGGGCATTGTGTGGGGTAATCCATATTGTTAATAAACCTAGGACCCCTTTCCCTTATTTCTTTGTTTTCAACTCCTTCTTTTAAAAAAAATCAGCTTTCTTTTAGTTCTTCCAAACTCTGTTTATTTTTCAACCATTATGTGAAATCCGCTCTTATTTGAGCCTTATTTGTCTACATGTGAATTGTACCCTAAACTCACAATAATAGTCTGGCCGGGAACCACGCTAGTGGATTCTGAGGGGTGCCTGACACCTTCTCCTCAGAATAATTTCAAGCCCTTACCCAATCTCTGGTTACTCAAATCAAACCTTCTTGGTGTCTTAATGCACCTTAATCATTAGGTGGCGACTCTTCAAATTAAACCCAGTTCCCAAAAGGAATGAGTTGTCCTCCCAAATGTCATAAACCCGATTTCGCGAGAAAAAGGGGACGCGACAGCATGGCGACTCTGCTGGGGATTTTTTTTAGGCTTTTACCATTTCAGACTATTATTGTGAATTTATGCTTCTTCACGCGTAATTATTTGTTTATTTCTTTTAAGCATTCAAGTTCCATTTCGATTGCGAAACTGACTTGTCTCCTTTTTTCTTTTCTTTACTGCTTTCCTTTACTACTGTTTTACATTATGAAACTGTTGTATTTACTGCTTTCATAACATGCAAATACATGACTACATGCCTTTAAGTGTTGCATAATCATGCTGAACATTAGGGGTGGACATAAAATCCGAAAAACCGAATTCCGAACCGGACCGAATTAATTCGGTATTTCGGTTTCGGTTTTTTTTTTGGTATTTCGGTCTAATTCGGTATTATATTTTTGGTATTTCGGTATTTCAGTACGGTCCTCGGTATTAGAATCTTGAAATTTTGGTATATCGAAATACCGAATTTTTAAAGACTTTTTCATTAAGTTGGACCAATAGTTAGCTACTACACTCACTGTCATGCGCCCAGCCCAACTGCCCAAGCCCACTCTCTATTCAATTAGGGTCTAAAGTCTAAACTCTAAAGATTAGGGCATTAGCATTAGGGAGTCACGAACGAACTTAGTCCTCACTCCTCACTCCTCACTGCTCACTCCTCAGAAAGTCAATTCCGATTTAGGGTGATAGTTTCACAAATTCAGGGCTAACGAAGACCAAATACAGAAAGAGATCGGCTGCTGTTGCGATAGCTTCACAAATTCAGAAAGAGATCGACTGTTGTTTTGTATTGTTAAGAAATTTTTAATATTGTTAATTGAGTGATACTTGAAGTGTTGTCTAAATATCGAACAATCTTGGTTTTGTGGAAAAATGAAATCTTGATAATCTTCTTGCTACTAGTTTTGAGATCTTTGAGAATTTGTACTTTTAAATGTATTTTTTTATGTTAAGCTGGAGGGGTTGTACTAGGTTCGTGCAATGTGGATATCATTATTTTTCCCTAATTAGATGATGGTTGTTTTGATTTCTTATTTGGGATATCTCATTAGACCTGTTTTTTAAAGCTCAAGCTTTTGATTTAAGACATTCTGGATTTGTGTTGAAGTCAAGAATTTGGTAGAAAAGACTGAACCTTTTCTCTAGTATTTATCTTTTTAGCAAGTTAAAGTCACACATTTGGTAGGAAAGTCTTGACCTTTAGCGGAGAATTTTCCATTTTGTTACTTCTGCTGCTACTGTTAATTCTCCTATTGCACTGTATTTAATTCTGTTGGCCATTTTCAGAGAAAAAATTTGCAGCTTGTTAATGCTGCTACAATGCTACTGTTACATTTTTTGGAATGGCAGATTAAGCCATTAAGGCATTATGCCACAAGAGCTGAAGAAAGTGAGTAGCGAAATGCTGCTACAGCCTACAGTGCGTTAAGCCATTATGTTCAATTTTATCATTCAATTTTCATGTGTATTTGCTTCTTTCCACTTACTTCTTTCTGAACAGTTAGACTTAGACAGCAACATTTCGTTGTTCTGTTAGTTCAGTTTCATTGTTCTGTTCTTCAATTTCATTGTATATGTATTTCTTGGCTGAATAGTTAGACAGCAGAGCATTGAACATAGGAGAATTGTCACTCGTTAGTATTTCTTATTTAGCGAATATTAAACCGAAACCGTACCGAACCAAAATAATAAATACCAAACCGTACCAAAATATTTTGGTACGTTATTTAGTATACACAATTTTGATAAACCGAATACCGAAATACCGAACCGAAATTCTTAAATACTGAACCGAGATACCGAATGTCTACCCCTACTCAACATCATATTCCACTCGTGCCAAATAAAATCCTATAGTAACGCTTATATTGAGTGGTTGCGCTCTTCCAATATTATCACCCCCTAAACCCGAAAAAAGGAATATTTGCTGTAAAACCAGTCGATCAACGGTGTAGTCAACGGTTCCATGCCTTTCCCCCTTGAGTTGTCCGCTCAAGGGTACCAGTATAAAACCCCATAGAAACCTTACTCTGATTAAATTGTGCATGCATCATGGTCAAACCTAGCTGAGTCAGTTATGTTGTCCGCGTAATGACTCTTTAAGATAGCCTTGACCAAAGTCCACTGGGTTTCCCTAGAACCCAAACGGGCATTTTCACGTTCTGTGCATTTATTTGGAGAACTAGATGCTTTTATGCCAATTGTTGATATTAAATAGTCGAGTCCGGTGGGGGAAAGGGCCTAACCTTATTTTCTTGCAGAAATATGAGGCGCGAAGTCCCCAGATTCGGCATAGTCACCAACATCCACCCTAAACTGCTAAGCTGGTGGAAGGATTTTCACTCCAGTGATCAGACTCTTGTCCGGAAATATTTGGGGAACCTACCTTCCCTCCTAGAAATCCAACCCAACAACAAGATCATAAAGGCTGCTACTTTGTTCTGGGATTGCGAGAGGTCCGTGTTCCGCTTCGGGGATATTGAAATGACACCCTTACTAGAAGAAATAGGGGGATTGGCCGGTATACCATGGGAAACTCCGAGTTTGTTGATGGCTGATGTTTACCGTGAAAATGGTAACAATAGTTAAATTTGTAAATGGGATTCTAAAAATATGTGATCTATTAGCGAGCTAGTTTGAAAGGGTGATTAGTGCTAAATGTGGAGTAAAAACAGTAAAGAACGAGCTAGCCAGAAATGATAATCGAACCAGTAAGGGACGTTCCCGGGCTTAGGACAAGCCAGTAGATACCTCGGGGCTAGGCCTCGAGCCTACCTCAGGCCTATCGAAGATAACCTTATCGAGGGTAATCGGGAAGGGGATAACAGATAAGTATATGCATACAAGGCTTTATACCGTCAATCTTGAGCTTAATGATGAAGAACAAATGAAGAACAATAAAATGTTAGGGCGACCTCAGGGTCGAAGAACACTGATAATTTAGAAGAAAGAGAGAGAGAGAGAGAGATATTATTGCTAATTGGAGAAGTGGAGCAACATCAGTGTTTTACAAGATGGGGTGAGTCCCCCTTATATAGGCGAAGGGACTCAATAGAATATGAATATATTATTTACGAGAGTAGAAAGATGGGACGGCCTATCGCACGTCATCTCAGTAGATTATAGATAGACCGACCCTGTCAGGTGTAGCCATGCGCCTGGGAGACTTCTTCTTCTATTTCGACCTCGGACCCTGCCCCTTTCGATTCGGGCTCCAACGATCCCTGAGACCGAGGCCTTCCAAACTCGGGGTTCCGAGAAAGGCTTCCGAAATATCTTGATAGCAGAAAATTAAGTCTTCTGATTTTACCGCGTACAGATAGTCTCCGAGTTTCTTAGAGCAGAAGGGACGGGGAGTGATGAGAAATGATTCTGAATTATTTCTTCCCCAGGCGTCCCTGAGGATGGTTGCGGGCTGCAAGGATGCGCCTCGGGCGTCGCTGCTGCGGACTTGAATGCGGACCGCGGCGGTTGGCTTTGTTTAATGTACCCGCGAGGCCTTTATAAAAGCTTGCTTCTTCCAGTCGGATCCCATTTGGAACTGTTTTTTGTGAAGCCCGTCTTTCTGCTTCTCCTTGTTCTCTTCCTAGGAGCACGACTCCCCTTGCTTTCTCCCTTTTCTAGACTTTTCCCAAGGATGGCGAACATTTCTACAGCAGCTTCTCGTGATATGGCGGGATCATCATCTTTGTTCTTCTCTCAAGGTGAAGTGACAGCCCCTCCTCGAGTCGAGGAGTGTGTCCCGAGATCGTTTTTGATAACCTCGGACTTCAGGGTCGAAAGACCTTCTTCTAAATTGGGATGTCGCGAACCGGTGTAACCCGCTTCATTAGCTCTATAACGGATATAGGGAGAGTGAAAGTTGATTGTGGCAGGGGGGATGCTGTACTTGTGGAGATACCTGCTCGGGACGAAGATATCACAACTTATAGGGCTGGTTTTCTGAGCGTGTATACCTACCCATTTACTTTAGGACCGGTGGGACCGGCTTTGCCCCCGATAGATCCGGTGATCCTCGATTTCTGCCGGAGTTATCAGGTAACCCTGGGTCCGATCCATCCTTCATTCTAGCGCATGGTATATATGATCAGGCATTATTCGGGCATGATAGAGGGGATGCCTTTCACTTTGAATCACCTGATACGGATGTACAACCCTCGCCTCCTCTGTGGAGGTTTAATTAGGCTTCGTTGTCGAGCCTCGAGATCTCTTTACGCCTGTACTGAGGAGTTCAAGGATGACGGGTGGCTGAGTCAATTTGTCCGAGTGCGGCCTATCTGATCCCGTCGGATGGAATGCCGTTTCTCGAGAAGTGGAATACTGCGCGTAGGTGGATGTGGAGCTTCTGCTTCTCTTTGATGGTTTCTTCCTGTATTTCTAACTCTGTCGTTTCTTCTGTTGTTCTTTTAGCCGAGGCGGTCTACCCTGGGGCGGTGTCGGACTGGGGGAGTGGGTTGGCCGCGATACTTAGCTTGCCCGTACAACGATCGCGCATGGTGGGATCTATCCCGATCCCGGTGGGAGGGAAAAGATCATGGTGAGTTTCGAGTTACCGTCGTACCTGTACATCCCATTGCAATCAGCTGCTGATGGCTCTTCCCTTTCCGCGCTTCTAACCCTTATGCATATGCAGGTCTGGGAGGGGTTTTATTGATAAAGGAAGCGCCATACGCCGGAGGAGATATCAGAATTCTTGGCGAGGAGGAGAAGGCAAAGGGATGCTCTGATTGGCCTGCCGGAGCCGAAAAAGGCCAAAGGTCAGGAACCCAAGGTCGACTTATCAATTCTGGCCTTAGTCGCGGCAAGAAATCCCCGTGCTGAAGGCGAGGGAGAAAAACAATCTTTCGGCACCCTCCGAAGGTCATCCGGGACCGGCTGTTCCTCGAGTCGAGGAGATAGAGGCCTTCGGGCAGGAATCTCATGCCGTTGTGGTCTGTTATCATTGTGACGAGACAACGGACAGAGTATCGAGTATCGGTTTTGACCGGGCGGGTGGTCGGAGTCTTTCGCGAGCCGGGACGTCTTCAGCAGGCGCTTTGAAGAGACTTCAATCAGGGACCCATGATGAATGGGGGTCAGGCGTTCAAACTAACCCTGTTGATTCATTAGTTATCGTCGATTCCCCGAAGGGGGGATCACCTCAGCCTTCTAGGGCGCGAGGTGAACCTTGTAAGGATTCTCCCGAGGCAGGCGTGTTGGTCGAAGGTGGAGACGTGCTGGCTGGTCCGGCGATCGTCCTCGAGGATAGCTCTGGGGTCAATGCTCCCTCAATTTTCGACGAGATGGGCATGCTTTGCGCGCGGGTACACTCCTTTAGGCTCTTTCAGGACGAACTCCTTTACAGCCAAACTCTCGCTCAGTATCAGGACGAGGTGAACCACCGCGAGCATGACAAAGTCAGTTTAACTGAACAAGTTATTCATTCTTCGTCCCTGCTATTTTCTTGGGCTTCTGCGGGAGTTTATTGCTTTTGACCCTTTGGGCTTCAACTTGTGCAGTTTGAGAGGGAGACGCTTTTGCTAAAAAGGGAGCTGCGGGCCAGGGAGGCTGAGATCCTCGAGCTCAGCCGTCGTGTGGATGAGGTGACCTCTGAGTGGGATAGCCTTGCAAGGAGTGTTTCCTTGGTTTAGCGCCAGCTTCTAGATGCATAGGAGGATAGCGTCAAGCACAAGGATCTACGTTCCGGGCTGGTGGCCGCACTACTTCTGATCAGAGCTGAGGGCGAAGCGCTTGTATCTTTACTTGGGGGAGAAGCTGCCTCTGAAGATTTCTACGTGGAAAAGGCCTTCGGAATGGTAGACCCGGCTTTACCAGTCGTGTTTGGCCTGACCCTCGAAGATTAACCACTGGGGCGTATCGGAAGGCGGCTCAAGCGGCGTCAGAAGTGGGGGAAGATCTCCGGAGAGAGGGGACGCCGTTGATAAGGGGCCGCCCGGGGATCTGCAGGCTTAGTTTATGTTGTTCTTTTCATTGTTTTTCTTGCCTATATATGGAGTTTTCATCTCGGCGTATGTAGAAAGAGAACAATCTTGTGAATTTATTTCCTTTGAGAGCTTCGAATCTAGAGTTTCGAAATTCGAGCTTTGAATCTAGAGCTTTGAATTTGAAGTGTAGCTTCACAGCCCATTCCGGGCTGGTTGATGTAATCCATGTCGGGAGTTGCCGCGGGGGTTTCGCCCCTTCGTGTTTTGGCTTTTTTCTCATTTATTTTGGGATCCGGTTTCGGGGTCGTGTTGCGACTTGAGCTGCAATCGACTCAGAGTTTCCAGGTTCCCCGGATCGTCGATGGTGGTATTTGTGCCGTGCTTTTAGGCATTTTGCAATCTCCTTGGAGCTAGTCTCCGAGTCGGGAGCCCGACTCGGGCTTGATATATCCTGAGGCTCTGCTTGTTGGAATTGGAGATAACGGTCTTTGTGTCGTGCCTCCGGGCGTGCTATAATCCTCGGGTCCAGTCTCCGAGTCGCGTCGCAATTCGAGCTGCAATTGGCCTTTGATCCTTTCAGGGGCTCTGGTTGGCGATAGTCTTTTTTGTTTCTCGCCCTTAGGCGTTTGGCGATTTTCTGGGTCCAGTCTTCGAGTCGCGTTGCGACTCGGGCTGTAATTGACCCTTGAATCTTCATTTGAGTTTTCGACCAGTGGTGGTAGACTTTCTGCTGTTTGGTCATTGAGACCCTTTAGTATGAGGCCCGCAGGCTTGCTTAGCCGGCGACAATGGCACTTACATTATTTGGTCGTAGAGACCTTTTGATGTGAGGCCCGGAGGCTTTGCTTAGCTGGCGATAATGGCACTTACGCTATTTGGTCGTAGAGACCTTTTGATGTGAGGCCCGTAGACTTTGCTTAGCCGGCGACAAAGGCACTTACGCTGTTTGGTCGTAGAGACCTTTTTATGTGAGGCTCGGAGGCTTTGCTTAGCCGGCGACAATGGCACTTACGTTGTTTGGTCGTAGAGACCTTTTGATGTGAGGCCCGGAGACTTTTCTTAGCCGGCGACAATGGCACTTACGCTGTTTGGTCATAGAGACCTTTTGATATGAGGCACGGAGGCGTTGCTTAGTTTAACTATTTCGGATCCGGTCTTCGAATCGGGTTACGATTCGAGCTCACTTTAATCCTCAAGTGGTCAATTTTTAATTTGATGGTCGTAGAGACCTTTCGGTGTGAAGCCCGGAGGCTTTGTTTAGCTGGCGACAATGGCACTTACGCTGTTTTGATGTGAGGCTCGGAGGCTTTTTGTAGGATTTGTTTCCTCTCGTTAAGGTCTTATTGATTATTTTAACTGACCCGTCATCGCTTCTAAAAGAACCTCGATTTCAAGTCGTAATCGGCGATGTTTTGAGCACCTCAGAAGGTTCGTAGCCCATAGGTCGAGTAGATCGATGCTTTTTTGATTTTGGAGCCGACGTGGTCGGGACTCGTTTGTTGCCTGCTAAGGGAAGCCTGTGTTTTAACCGGTTCTTTCCGAAGTAGATTCGGAGGATATTTTTGCAACAGTCGGGCGTCCCCGAGTCACATTTTTTGGGCTGTAGCAGCCGTTCCGACCGTAGTCGTATGCATTTGGCCGGGGCCATTTTTGATCCTGAGAAGCAGTTTTAGGCGTCCACATCGAGGGTATGCCCTTTAGGGATTCTTACAAATGCGATGTGTAGCCTAAACTGCGGGATTTTTCATGCCTGCTAAGGTCTTGCAGTTTGTCATGCCTGTTGAGGTCTTACAGTTTATCATGCCTGTTGAGGTCTTATAGTTTATCATGCCTGTTGAGGTCTTACAGTTTGTCATGCCTATTTAGGTCTTATAGTTTAGGGAGAATAGGTCTAGTTTTGCCGAGGCTGCCTGTTAGGGTCTTACAATTTCGGATTTTCTAGTGTGTGGCGATTGGCGACAGTCTTCAAGTCGTCCAGTTCGCTTGAAGATAGCTTCTCGTGAGCTCGGAGCTGTTTTTCGGAGGCTTGATGATCCCAGAGTTCCGACCCTGGGGTCGTGCAAGTTGTCGAGTTGCTTATTTTGAGTCTCCGAGCGTGTCGGACTTGTTTAATGGAGAAGTATTATGCTTTGAGACAATCTTTCTTGAAACATGAAACGCCAAGAAACTACCTTTTATTGTTTTGGAGTGGATGTAAGCTGTGATGAAAATGCCAAAGTATATTCATTGTTGCTTGGCGTAGATATAGGCCGCAAGCACATATAGTTTTGTTGCCATGAGCTCGACCCTCATGGGCTCGGCTCCTTAAAATTGTTTGGCCTAGTATGTTGCCTTTGTTAGAAAGGTCCTTTCAGCGGGAATTCGTTCCGGGGTGAAGTCTATTTTCATGGAAGAGAAGGCGATGCTCGATCGTGGGCTCCCACGGGTATTTGACGATTGCGGGCCCTAACAGTAATATCGTTTGAGCATCGACACATTCCAGTTGCTCGGGAGTCGCTCGCCTTCCATGGTGCCAAGCTTATATGAGCCTTTGCCAATGATTACGAGGACGTGATATGGTCCTTCCCAATTCTTGCCTAGTTTTCCTTCGTTGGGATTCTGGGTGTTGATAGTAACCTTCCTCAGGACCAAGTCTCCAATGCTGAAATATCTGAGGTTCGTCCTCCGATTATAATATCTTTTGATTTTCTGCTTTTGGGCAGCCGTCTGAATCAGCGAGGCCTCCCACCTTTCGTCGAGTAGCTCGAGGGCTCTTGTCATGGCCTCGTGGTTTGTCTCCTCGCCGACGTGCCGGACTCTAGAGCTTGGCTCACCGACCTCTACGGGTATTAATGCTTCAGCGTCGTATACTAGAGAAAAAGGAGTTTTGCATGTACTTGATTTTGAAGTCGTCCGATATGCCCATAATATCTCGGGTAGAGTCTCTCGCCACTTTCCCTTGGAGCTCTCTAATTTCTTCTTCAAGTTTAGGATGATAGTTTTATTTGCGGATTCGGTCTGGCCGTTTGCGCACGGATGATACGGCGTTGAAAGGATCCTTTTGATTTTGTTGTCCTCCAGGAACTGAGTTACTCTGCTCCCAATGAATTGTCTCCCGTTGTCGCACGTTATTTCAGATGGGATCCTGAATTGGCATATGATGTGTTCCCATATGAAGTTGATGACTTCCTTCTCTCTTATTTTTTCAAAGGCCTGCGCTTCATCCCATTTTGAAAAGTAGTCAGTCATAAACAGAATGAATCTAGCTTTACCTGGTACCGTTGGCATAGGGCCAACGATATCCATTCCCCATTTCATTAATGGCCATGGTGATAGGACGTAATGTAATTGTTCTCCGGGTTGGTGGATCATGGGGGCAAATCCTTGACACTTGTCGCATTTCCGGATGAACTCCTTGGAGTCCCTTTCCATGCTATCCCAATAGTAACCCGCTCGGATTACCTTACTAACTAAGGGGTCTGCCCGGAGTGGTTTCCGCAGGTACCCTCATGGATCTCTCGGAGCACGTAGTCCTTGTCTCCTGGTCCAAGCCACACTGCTAGGGGGCCATCGAAGGTTCTTCTGTACAGGGCCCCGCTTTCGTCGAGCGAGAATCATGTCGCTCTAGTTCGTAGGGCTCTTCACTCTTTCGGGTCAGTGGGCAGCTTCCCGTCCTTCAGATAGGTGATGTATTTATTCCTCTAATCCCATGTCAGGATGGTGGAGTTTATTTCCGCATGACCATCCTCGACTGCGGACGTGATTAGCTGGACCACGGCCCCGGAGAGCAGGTCTTCCTCCTCGGCGGACGATCTTAGGTTTGCTAGGGCATCAGCCTCACTGTTCTATTCTCGGGGCACATGGAATGAGGTCCATTCCTTGAAGCGGCGCAAGGTGACTTGGATTTTATCCAGATACCTCTGCTTTCTATCTTCCCGAGCTTCATAGCTTCCGTTTACTTGACTTACTACGAGGAGCGAATCGCATTTTGCCTCGACGGACTCAGCCCCAAGCCTTTGGCCAACTCTAGACCTCCAATCATAGCCTCATACTCGGCTTCGTTGTTAGTTAGCTTCGCAGTTTTTATGGATTGTCGGATTATGCCGCCGATAGGCGGCTTCAGTACTATACCGAGTCCTGATCCTCTGACGTTTGCGGCACCGTCTGTGAATAGGGTCCACACCCCGGAAGATGTGCCTGACTTCAGTAAAAGTTCCTTCTGCACCTCGGGGACGAGGGATGGCGAAAAATCGGCCACGAAATCCGCTAGGATCTGGGATTTAATGGCCGTTCGAGGTTGATATTCGATATCATACCCTCCGAGCTCGATGGCCCATTTGGCCAGTCGACCCGACAGCTCAGGCTTGTGCAGTATGCTCCGGAGGGGATAGGTTGATAGGACGCAGATGCGGTGGCACTGAAAGTAAGGCTTTAGCTTGCGCGAAGCGCTTATTACTGCGAGTGCCAATTTTTCTAAATGGGGATATCGGGTTTCCGCGTCCCCTAAGGTTCGACTTACATAATATACAGGAAATTGCATACCTTGATCTACTCGGACTAATACACCGCTCACCGCTATTTCGGATACAGCCAGGTACAGGTACAACGTTTCATCTTCTTTGGGCGTGTGTAGCAAGGGTGGGCTTGACAAGTACCGTTTCAGCTCTTCCAGGGTGTCTTGGCATTCCGGAGTCCATTCGAAGTTGCTCTTCCTTTTGAGTAGGGCAAGGAAGTGATGGCTTTTGTCAGACGACCTTGATATGAATCTACCTAGGGCTGCGATCCGCCCAGTCAGTCGTTGAACGACTTTTACGTTATTTACCACTGTGATTTCTTAGATGTCCTTTATTTTGTCGGGGTTGATCTCGATCCCCCTGTTTGAGACCATGAATCCCAGAAAATTTCTCGAGCCTACTCCGAAGGCGCATTTTTCGGGGTTGAGCTTCATGTTGTAGCTTCTGAGGATGTCGAAAGTTTCCTGCAAATGGGTCAGGTGATCCTCTGCGCGCAGGGATTTTACTAACATATCGTCAATGTCTACTCCCATCGATTTTCCTATTTGGTGTTCGAACATCTTATTAACTAGGCGTTGGTACGTTGCTCCTGCGTTTTTTAGTCCGAAGGACATCACATTATAGCAATATGTGCCATACTTCGTGATGAATGAAGTCTTTTCCCTGTCTTCGGGGTTCATCTGAATCTGATTATACCCCGAGTAAGCATCGAGAAAGGTGAGGGTCTCGTGACCAGCCATGGCATCGATCAGTCGATCAATGTTAGGCAGCGAGAAAGAATCTTTGGGGCATGCTTTGTTTAAATCCTTATAATCTACGCACATTCTTAGCTTATTCCTATTCTTTGGCACTATTACTACGTTTGCTAGCCACTCGGGATACTTTACCTCCCTAATGGACCCAATTTGTAAGAGTTTCGTTACCTCTTCTTTGATGAAGGCGTGTTTTACCTCGGACTGGAGCCTTGTTTTCTACTTCACGAGTTTGAATTTGGGTTCGACGCTCAGCCGGTGGGAAGTTATTTCTGGCGGGATACCTTTCATATCCCGGTGGAACCAGGCAAAACAGTCGATATTGTTACTAAGGAATCGAATAAACCCTATCCTTAGTTCGGGGGTCAACCCCGAGCCCAGGTATACCTTGCGGTCCAGGAGGTTATCGATCAGAATGGTCTGCTCCAATTCTTCGACCGTTGATTTGGTCGCATCCGATTCTTCGGGGGTGACGAAGGTTCGGTGGGCGAAGAAATTTTCCTCATCATCTCCGATGGTTTGCATGCTTTTTTCCTCGTGTGAGGCCGACTGTGCGGGGGTTAACGACTCACGGTGAATCGCAAACATTTCTCTTGCCGTCCGTTGTTCTCCATGTATTGTTGTAATGCCATTTCTTGTGGGAAATCTCACCACCTGGTGTAAGGTAGAGGGCACTGCCCTCATATCGTGTATCTAAGGTCTACCAAGCAAACCGTTGTACCTTATGTCACCGTCGATGACCTAAAATTGGGTGCTCTGGGTCGTGCCGGATGTGTTCATTGGGAGGGTGATTTCTCCTTTCGTTTCTTCCCCGATCATGTTGAAATCGTGGAGGATTTGAAGAACAATGTTAATCTGGCTGAGTAATCCTAGCTGTTCTATCACTCGGACATGATTATGTTGGCCGAGCAGCCGGATCTACGAGCACACACTTTATCCTTGTGTTGTTTAAGATAAACGAGATCACTAGTGCGTCATTGTGTTGTGGCTCTTCCATGGCCTCGAGGTCCTCCTCGGTGAATATGAGGGTTTCTTCGGGTAAGGGCTGTCGGGTCGATTCATCTATGCGGATGTTTTTGTCCGCTTGGATACGGGGCACTGGGGATCATCAGCCCCCCGATATTCATGTGGATATCATATTGGGGGGTTCCTTTTTGCGCTCGGACTAAGCCGGGGGTGCGTCAGACTCCGAGTTGTTCGGTTCCGTTCCCCTGTTGCTCTTGAGATCTCTGCTTCTCATATCGCCGATCGAGCAGAATGTCCGGTCCTGAAAGCGGAGATCTTGGGCAAGAAAAAGTGTAAGAGATATCGTGTGTTTCAGTGACGAAACTAGCAAGAAAAAAATTTCTATTATTTTTAGCCCCACGGTGGGCACCAGACTGTTTACCGTGAAAACGGTAACAACAATTAAATTTGTAAATGGGATTCTAAAAATATGTGATCTATTCCCAAGCTAGTTTGAAAGGGTGATTAGTGCTAAATGTGGAGTAAATTCAGTAAAGATCGAGCTAGCCAAAAATGATAATCGAACTAGTAAGGAACGCTCCCGGGCATAGGACAAGCCAGTAGATACCTCGGGGCCAGACTTCGAGCCTACCTCGGGCCTATCGAAGATAACCTTATCGAGTGTAATCGGGAAAGGGATAACAGATAAGTATATGCATACAAGGCTTTATACCGTCAATCTTGAGCTAAATGACGACGAACAAATGAAGAACAATAAAATGTTAGGGCAACCTCGGGGTTAAAGAACACTGACAATTTAGAAGAAAGAGAGAGAGAGAGAAAGAGATATTATTGCTTATTGGAGAAGTGGAGCAACATCAGTGTTTTACAAGATGGGGTGAGTCCCCCTTATATAGGCGAAGGGACTCAATAGAATATGCATATATTATTTACGAGAGTAGAAGGATGGGACGGCCAATCGCACGTCATCTCAGTAGATTACAAATAGACCGGCCATGTCAGGTGTAGCCATGCGCCTGGGGGACTTCTTCTTCTATTCCGACCTCGGACCCTACCCCCTTTGATTCGGGCTCCAACGATCCCTAAGACCGAGAACTTGACCGAGGCCTTCCACCCTCGGGGTTCCGTGGAAGGCTTCTGAAATAGCTTGATAGCAGAAAATCAAGTCATCTGATTTTACCGCGTACACCTGAGAACCGCAAGAGTAGGGGTTTCCTCAAGATGATGGGTTTGAAGAAAAATCCTGAACTAACATGTCTGAAAGACTCCTATATCCCTTTTGATTATTTGTATGAAAGGTACGGTCACAGCAAATCCTACCGTACCTATCCTGACGAATTTTCCATCACATCATTGGGACATATTCACCGAAGGGTCTTTGTGTTTATGTTTTGCTTCCTGGGATTGATCGTGTTTCCAACAAAGAAGGCAAGAATCCACACCAGACTAGCTATGGTAACTAAAACTCTAATAGACGGAATTGACGGGCAACCATTCAGCCTCGTGCCCATGATCATTGCAGAAATATACCGAGCCCTCAAAAGGTGTCAACGGGGAGCTAAACACTTCGAAGGGTGTAATTTGCTACTTCAACTTTGGCTCGTGGAACATCTCCAAAAGGGTGAATACCGGAAAGAAATCCATCGAAGGGACTAGGATGATCATATAGCTTTTCATCATCCAAAGCGAATGAATTACATGCCTAACATGTTCGCCCAATCGGAGAATGCTAGAGAATGGGTCGAGCTCTTCGAAAATATGACTGAAGACCTGGTACAATGGATGTTCGAGTGGTTTCTGACCAAGGAGTTCATCGTCTGATCCAGAGACGCACCTTTCCTGATACTAATCGGCTTAAGAGGAACGTACCCTTACGTACCTCTCCGGGTTATGAGACAAGCGGGTAGGAAGCAGGTTATACCCAGGGTCGACAAAATGAGTCACTTCCGGGCCGACTTCCAGGATGACGATAGTCCTTACAAGTTCCAGGCTCAGCATATGTGGCATTGCAAGATTGTCCTTGGAAGGGATACCATCGAGCCAGATAGATACCACGCTGGTTGTGCTCCCTATTCTTCAGGCTAGTTGGAGGATAAGCACGATAGTCTGGGTCAACCTGGGTTTATTCGAGGTCACAGGATCATAGATGAAAAGGCCGAAGCATAGGTCAAGTATAATCAACTACGCAAGAGGATCCGGGAATGCGAAAGCGAGCACCGTGAGATACAGGAAGCCAATCAAAAACTAATTGAAGAGTGGAAGGATATGGCTGTCAGTGCCAACAAGCGACTGGGATATTTGGAGCGAGGTATAGTAGAGTTGGAAAAGAAATTTCTCAAGTGGGTCGAAGACTGCCGGAATGCTGAAGGAAATGAAGGCGGACATCTGGCCAGAGCCTACCTGCTGCTGGGACTGCGCTAGTTAGGGAAGCTGTTCGATGGAGCCAAGGATGCCGAATCTGGGAAGGTCCTTCTAGGACCAAATAGATAGGAGTATTCATTTTTGCTATATAAAATGTAATAAGGCCAATGGTCACTAAAAACTTTTATTTCCTGTTATTTAGTGTCGATTTGGGATTCGTCGACTTTTTTATCAATGAAATGAGGTATTTAGCATTCCAAGTTCTCCAAATCAACTTGTCACTAGGCCTACCTCGGGCATAAAGAGGTCCCCAAATTAGGACACGCTTTACATTCCCACACTATGTGTATAAATATTGCAACAATTTTATATAATCCTTACTAACTTATTACCTTTTGTTTTTACTTTTTTGTTTGTTCCCCTCCCCAAAGGTTAGTTCGTGAACTCTGGCAACATCATCCTATTTCATGAGATCCAGGGGCCCTCCACCCACTCCTTCTTTTAGTTCTGTCAGACATAAGAATAAAGGGATGATGGAAGATTTGAACGACGCCAGAAAGGAGAACTCAACTGAAGGGGTAGAGGTCACTCATGGTCACGGTACTCTGGTTCCCAAGGAAAACGCATCCCAACTGGAACAAAAGCTGCTGAAATTTCAAGAAAAACTTGACCAAGTTCGGAATATGGCAAATCTGTCATTTTCCCTCACCACTTCAGATATTAATTTCCCAAATGCTCAGAATGCTGTACCTCCACAAAATATCCCAAAGCAACAAAACCATCCCATTCCTCATCACCACTGCAACACCTGCCATACCTTAAAAAACACCCCACTGCTCATCCCAGAACTCCAGAACTTCCACAAATGACCACTGCCACACCCAACATAATACCCCCATCTACATGGAGACTGTGCCGCACTCCACCCAACCTATCTCAAGCATACCCAAGTCCGATGATAAGGACTTGCTCATCAGAAACCTGGTCGAAGAACCTAAAAAGTTGACTAGCAGAATTCAAGGCGTTGAAGGTAGTAAGGGAATTGAGGGGCTAAACTACGAAGATCTTTGCATACAGCCCGATGTCGAGCCGCCCGAGGGGTACAAACCTCCTAAGTTCAAAATGTTTGATGGTACAGGAGATCCAAGGGTCCATTTGAGAACGTACTGTGACAAATTGGTTGGAGTAGGAAAAGATGAGAAAATCCGCATGAAGCTTTTCATGAGGAGCTTCAAGGGAGATGCTTTATCTTGGTACATTAGCCAAGATCCAAAGAAGTGGTCGAACTAGGTAAGCATGGCGTCTGATTTTATGGACACGTTCAGGTTCAACACGGAGAATGCACTGGATGTGTTCTATATTCAAAATCTAAAGAAGAAGCCCATAGAAACCTTCCGCGAGTATTGGAGGTCCAAAGCTGCTAAGGTCAGACCCGCCTTAGAAGAAGAACAAATGAACAAATTCTTCGTCCTGGCCCAGACCCACAGTATTATGAGAGGCTGATGATGATTGAGGGCCACAAATTTTTTATCAAACTGGGAGAAAGGATCGAAGAGGGCATCAAAAGTGGTATAGTTACAAATTTCGAGGCCTTGCAAGCTACAAACAAGGCCTTACAGTTAAGCGGTGTGTCCAAGAAAAGGGACGTAGGAGCCGTAATGGTGGCACAGAGAACCAAATCTCCCGCAAAATTCCAAACCTACCCAATGCCTCCACTCACATATCAGCCTACTCCGAACTACCAAGCGCCCTCACCCTCTTACCAAGATCCACCACCCACTTATCAATTACCTCCCGCATATCAGCCTACTTCACCCAAATATTCCCAACCAGCACATATTTACCAAGCCTACAACACTCAACCATCCCACTACCAATCCTCTCCTCCATGCCAAAACTTCCCTAGACCTCGACCAAACTTTGACCGAAGGCCCCCAAAAAAATACACGACTATTGTTGAACCTATCGACCAGTTGTATGAAAGACTCAAAGCTGCTGGTTATGTCACCCCTATCCTTGCTGCTCCTTAGAATCCTTCCCAATGGGTTAATCCAAATAAATCTTATGCATACCATTTCGGCATGAAAGGACACACCATTGACGAATGCCGCTCTCTGAAAGATAAGATACAGACTTTAATTGATAACAAGATTATTGTGGCAAAGGATCCTGCTCTGAATGTCCGCAATAACCCTCTGCCAGATCACAAGGGTGGAGGCGTTCACATGATTGAAATAGAGGATGATTGGGATCCCAAGAGATCGATCGACTTGATCACAGAAGGTGACGATCCAAAGAAGCCAATAATCAGCCTTAATCCGATCGTAGTCCAGATTCAGCCCTCTGGGGACGCTGAGGTAAATATGTCCATGCCACTTGAGTTCGAAGCACCATCCTCTGCAAAGACGCCAGCACCGATTGAGATCGAATTCATGTCGTCAGCAAATGCACCTACACCCTTCGAAGTTGTAGTTTTACCGCCCAAGGTGCATGCTCCGTTTGCAGTAAAAATAGCCACGCCAATTCCGGTGGCAATGTCGGCCGTAACACCATTCCATACAAATGCCATACCTTGGGACTACATAGCCGAGGCAAGAAGAAAAGGGAAGGTCATGTTCGGAGAAGCTGTTTCGGCACAGGGTATGACGAGAACTGGCAGGGTTTATACCCCAGGACATTTGGCCGAGTCAAGCAAGAAGGCCTCTAGTCGGCCAACCATCACTGAAACTGGGCCCGACGATCTTTGGAGAAAGATACAAGCCAAGGAATACTCGGTCATTGATCAGCTGAACCAAACACCGGCGTGAATTTCTATCCTTGTTGTGCTACAGAATTCCGATGCACACAAGAATGCCCTGTTAAGGGTGCTGAATGAGGCATATGTACCAAGCAACATCACTGGCGGAGAGATGGCTAACATGGTAGGATAGGTATTGGAAAGTCACAAGATCACTTTTCATGAAGATGAGTTGCCACCAGAAGGGTTGAGTCACAACAAGGCGTTGCATATCACTGTACAATGCGAAGATTATTTTATCACCACAATCCTGATTGATGGAGGGTCCAGCCTCAACATTTGTCCGTTGGTAACACTCAGGACATTGGGAAAGGGACTGCATGATATCAAGGACGGGGCCATCAACGCCAAAGCTTTCGAAAGGTTCCCAAAGGTCCATCGTTGGGGAAATTAGCCTGTGTTTGCAAATGGGGCCTACTTGGTGTGATGTTGATTTTCAAGTGATAGACGTGCCGGCATCTTACAATTTGTTGTTGGGACGACCATGGGTTCAGGTCGCTGGGGCCGTAGCGTCAACACTATATCAGGCAGTGAAGTTTGAATGGAATCACCAAAAGGTGATCATTCACGGCGGCGATTACAATCCCATATACAGTCGCCAGACTATCACAGCAATAGGAGGCAGAAGAAAGATATGCGGGGAGATTAATCACCACATCGAGCGAGTCAACACTGTTGACAAGGACAAATGGTGGGACAACAAAATTGAAAGCATATTGAACTGGAGCGGGTACGAACCTGGCAAGGGACTTGGCATGAACCTCCAAGGAATCGCTAAGCCTATCAAATTAAAGAAACAAGGCACCACCTTCGGTCTGGGATATGAGTATACCTGGGAGGAATTTAACAACTGGTCGCCACCATGGAGCGGTCCTTACTATCCGTTAGAGCAGCCAATACCACGCTTGGAACAGACTTTCCAGCCAGCCAAAGTTATCTATGGGTCAGAAGAAGAGGAAGCACTGGCAGCAGTAAGGAATTTGTTCCTGGAAGACGATGATATGGATTGTTGTGTCGTTTTCGAGGAGGAGGGGGAGGAAGGCCCTTCCATACAGGCTGTAAGCAGAGGAGCATGCCTCAATAACTGGACCATCAGAACCACCAGAGCCCGGCGAGCCTCGGGGTAGCAAGGCTGAACAAGCATCATGCACTATCTTTTATTTTTACTAGTTAACTTTCCTTGCGCACTTTTAATTTCCGCAATAAAGATCTTCAATGTTAAAAATGATTATGCAATTTATCAAGGCATTTCGACTTTTCTTATGAATCAACACTTACTCTTATTATTTTCTCTCATTACTTTACTTATACAGCATTACTATTACTTATCTTGATGAACCAATGACTGTGACATGCAATGAGACAACGCAACAAACAGATACAGATTCAGAGGAAGATGACATACCGGAAGAGATATTTAAGGAAGTTGAGAATTTTGAAAACAGGCCGAAGTCCAACCTGGACGAGACTGAAATTGTTAACCTGGGGGATGAACACAATGTCAACGAAACACGAATCGGCGTTCACTTATCATCATCAGAAAAAGAGGGAATACACAGAATTTCTAAGAGAATATGAGGACATATTCACCTGGTCGTACGATGACATGACTGGTTTGAGTACATCTATCGTGGCACACAAACTGCCAACTGATCCGACATGTCCACTGGTAAAGCAGAAGCTCAGAAAATTCAAACCTGATATGAGTTTGAAAATCAAGGAAGAAGTCACCAAGCAGGTCAAAGCTAAAGTTCTCAGGGTAGTTAAGTATCCAACTTGGTTAGCTAACATTGTGCCAATACCAAAGAAGGACGGGAAGGTTAGAGTCTGTCGACTACCGAGATCTCAACCGAGCCAGTCCGAAAGACGACTTCCCCTTCCCAAACATACACATCCTGATCGACAATTGCGCAAAGCATAAATTGCAATCATTTGTGGATTGTTTCGCTAGTTACCATTAGATCTGGATGGATGAAGAAAATGATGAGAAAACGGCTTTCATTACACCGTGGGGAATGTACTGCTACAAGATGATGCCGTTTGGGTTAAAGAATGCAGGGGCCACCTACATGAGGGCTATGACCACCATTTTTCATGATATGATACATAAGGAGATCGAGGTGTACGTAGATGACGTAATCATCAAGTCCAAAAGAGCCACTGATCACATGGAAGATTTGAGGAAGTTCTTCAACAGATTGCGAAGATACAACCTAAAGCTAAATCCCGCAAAGGGTGCATTTGGGGTTCCTGCCGGAAATTTGCTTGGGTTTATTGTGAGTTGCCGGGGAATAGAACTAGATCCATCAAAGGTCAAGGCTATTCAGGAACTTCCACCGCCAAAGAACAAGAAGGACGTGATGAGTTTCTTGGGAAGGCTTAACTATATTAGCCGGTTCATAGCACAGTCCACGGTCAACTGTGAGCCGATATTCAAGATGTTGAAAAAGGATGCCGCCACCAAGTGGATTGATGAATGCCAAAAAGCTTTCGACAGGATCAAGGAATACCTGTCAACACCACCAGTCTTAGTCCCGCCTGAGCCAGGCAGACCCTTGCTACTCTACATCGTATTGTTAGATGGTGCCTTCGGTTGCGTCCTGGGGCAGCATGATGAAACGGGAGGGAAGAGCAGGCCATTTACTATCTCAGCAAGAAATTCACTCCGTACAAAGCCCGGTATTCTTAGTTAGAACGCACCTGCTGTGCTCTGACTTGGGTAGCCCAGAAGCTGAGACATTACTTCTATGCCTATACTACATATCTCATATCAAGGATGGATCCTTTAAAGTACATTTTTCAGAAGCCCATGCCCACTGGCAAGCTGGCCAAGTGGCAAATCCTGTTGAGTGAATTGGACATTGTCTACGTAACTCAGGCACTAGCAGATCACCTTGCCGAAAACCCCGTGGATGGAGAATACGAACCCCTGAAGACGTATTTTCCTGATAAAGAGGTATTATTCATAGGAGAAGACATTGCGGAATCCTATGTTGGCTGGAGAATGTTTTTCGATGGAGCAGCAAATTTCAAAGGAGTTGGCATAGGAGTAGTCTTAGTATCAGAAACCGGTCAACATTATCCGGTGTCAGCTAAGCTCAGATTCCCATGCACCAATAGCATGGCCGAATATGAAGCCTGCATCTTAGGGCTTAAGATGGCCATTGACACGAACATTCAAGGGTTTCTAGTAATCGGAGATTCAGACTTGCTCATACATCATGTCCGAGAAGAATGGGCAACCAAGAATTCTAAGATACTCCTGTATCTGCATCACGTGCAGGAGCTAAGAAAGAAGTTCACAAAGACAGAATTCTGACATGTTCCTAGAATCCAGAATGAATTTGGCGATGCATTGGCTACCCTGTCATCCATGATACAACATCCAGACAAAAACTTCATTGATCCCATTCCAGTAAAGATCCATGATCAGCCAGCTTATTGTGTCCACGCTGAAGAAGAAGCAGACGGAAAGCTTTGGTTTCATGATATCAAGGAATATTTAGCCAAGGGAGAATACCTAGAGCTTGCCAATCATACTCAGAAGCGCACACTTCGAAGGTTCTCTAACAATTTCTTTCACAGCGGAGGAATCCTGTATAGGAGGACTCTGGATTTGGGATTATTAAGGTGTGTCGACGCAGAAGAAGCATCTAAGCTGCTAGAAGAAATGCATGCTGGGACCTGCGGTCCACATATGGACGGTTTTATCTTAGCCAAGAAGATACTCTGGGCTGGTTACTTTGGGATGACTATGGAAACGGACTGCATCCAGTATGTTCGGAAGTGCCACCGCTGTCAGATACATGCAGACATGATAAAGGTACCTCCAAACAAGCTTAATGCAACAAGCTTACCATGCCCGTTCGCCGCTTGGGGAATGGATGTCATTGGACCGATCGAGCTGGCCGCTTCCAACGGGCACAGGTTCATCCTAGTAGCAATCGTCTGACAGAGCAGTGACTAAGAAAGTCGTGGCAGACTTTGTCCGTGACCGTATCGTCTGTCTGTTCGGGATTCCAGAGTGAATCATTACTAATAATGACTCCAACCTCAACAGTGACTTAATGAATGCTATGTGTGAAACCTGCAAGATCAAACACATGAATTCCACAGCCTATAGGCCTCAGATGAACGGAGTTGTAGAAGCCACCAACAAAAACATCAAAAAGATATTGACAAAAATGATAGAGAAGCATAAGCAATGGCACGAAAAGCTATCAGTTTCTCTATTAGGATATCGCACCACTGTCCGCACATCAACTGGGGCAACCCCCTACATGCTGGTTTATGGTACAGAAGTCGTCACTCCCGCCGAAGTAGAAATTCCTTCCTTAAGAATCATACAGGAAGCTGAGCTCGACGAAGCAGAATGGGTGAAGAGTTGTTACGAGCAGCTAGCTCTTATAGATGGAAAAAGAATGAATGCCGTTTGCCACGGTCAGCTTTATCAGAACAGAATTTCCAGAGCCTTCAACAAGAGAGTCAAGCCGAGACAGTTCACACCGGGGTAGCTAGTGTTAAAGAAAATTTTCCCGCATCAAGATGAAGCTAAAGGAAAATTCTCTCCCAACTGGCAAGGTCCATACATGGTTTACCGAGTTCTGATAGGAGGAGCCCTTATACTTGCAGAAATGGACGGAGAAGTTTGGCCAAAACCAATCAATTCAGATGCAGTCAAGCGCTACTATGTGTAATCTTATGCTTTCCTATATGATGTAATTTGAACTACGTCTGACCTGATTCCCTTTTAAGAGGGGATACGTAGGCAGCCTTATGGGTTCGGTCACAATTCAATAAAATTTTCATTTACCCCCGCAATTCGTAACTAGGGTAGAATTATGAGGAGGACCCTCAAAATTCTGAAGTAATTTCAGCCAATCATCGTCAAGCATCCGTCAGAGGTGTCAACTCGTTAAACAGGGGTAGAATTTTGAGGAGGACCCTCAAAATTCCATAACAAGAGAGGTTGCAATGTTTTGAGCCACGTCACAGTCGTCGGTTAATCTAAAAGTTATTTCTTAAATATACACTTATGTCATATTTTTACAAACTCATGCATGTTTATTATCGAAACCGCTTTGTTCAGCGACGCTACCCAAATGATACATAATGTTTTACCAGATCAAAGCCAAACAGATCGAGCGAGACCAGCAGGGATACGAACTAACCTCCCCTCTACAAAACTCACAATTTTTCTTTGGATGCAGACACTTGGATTGCGAAAGCATCTGACATACTACACACCCACGAGACGAACTTTATTCATGAATACAACTCTGAGGACTGTTGCACTTATCGGTATTTTCTATTCACGCACGCTGGTGACATTCCCTATACCATAATGTCCCCAGCAATCACGACATCGTAACTTGCTATCAGCTAAGAAACTCTGTTACCATTTTCCACTTTATTTTATTCCTGCATTGCATACGGCTACCATTCTGCCTTCCGAGACTAAACACTATCTCCATCTGCATTTTCTGCATTGCATAAGGCTATCATTCTGCCTTCCGAGACTAGACACTGTCTCCATCTGCATTTCCTGTATTGCATAAGGCTACCATTCTGCCTTCCGAGACTAAACACTGTCTCCATCTGCATCTGCATGGCTGAAATATCGCCACTTTATTTACACTTGCATGGATGAAAGATCGCCGCTTATTTACGCTTGCATGGCTGAAAGATCGGCACTTTATTTACGCTTGCATGGCTGAAAGATTGCCACTTCATTTACGCTTGCATGGCTGAAAGTTCGCCGCTTTATTTCACATTCTGCATGGCTGAAAGATCGCCGCTTTATTTTACATTCTGCATGGCTGAAAGATCGCCGCTTCATTTACATTTGCATGGCTGAAAGATCGCCACCTATCGCATATCATCGGCTGAAATATCGCCAAACACTGCATTTCATGGGCTGAAAGATCGGTACTTTGTCCAAAGGCGTCATTGTTCAGAGGCACCATTTTTTTAGCCCGAGAACGCCATGCCTTGGCCTGAGGATTCCTTTAATCTTTTGCATATCATTATTCAAAGGCATCATAGTGCGGAGGCATCATTCTCATAGCCCGAGATCATCATTTCATGGCCTACGAATCCTTTATCATCATACGCTTCATGGTCCAGGACGTCATGGTCTGAGGACGTCATCCTAACCGTCCAAAGACAACATTCATGGTCAAACGGGAACTTGCATCACATTTAAATTTCCGCAAAATATATGCTTGTATTGCTTATTTGCAGGTAAACCGGCGAGCAACGACCATCTCGTCAGGAGCGATTCCGCTCCAGTTCCCGCAGCCCCATCAGACATTAATCGTTCAACCCGTCTTAAATATTGCATCCGTTCTTGAAAGTCTCCAATGGCATACTCCGCCGGCGGATCCTGAACTACACATGGCCCGATTCTTGTAAAACCAGGGATATGTAGGCAGCTCGGAAGACAGAGCGCGGCCAAACCTCTTCAAACAATTCCGTTCGATCAAAATTGGCCATCATATTTTTACCCGACAACTCTTTCATCCTTCCCGGGTAAAGAGGGGCAGCTGTTGATATCCAATTTTTCCCTGTATATTTTTTAATATGAAAAATACTTTCAAAATAGCATGTATATGCATATATAAGCATATCCCAAGGTTTTATTATTTTTCCTTAATTTTTTCAAAGATTTTTAAATCAATTTATTGCCCTATTTTATCAAGAAAAACCCAATAATTGTCCTCAAAATTATCATTTTTGGTGATTCATTTATCTGATTCTCATATTTATGCTAAAATATAGCTAACATATTTTTTTCATATTTCTATAAATTTATTTACTATTTTAAAAGCCAAATTATATATAATTGCAATATTAGTCTCTTTTAGGGTTTAATTACGTTCATAATTATAAAATTCACTCCAGTATTTTTTAATTTAATAATTGTGTATCATTAATCATTTTAGTGCCTTTAATTTACTTCCAGAAATTATTTACTATTTTTTATAAAGTAAATAAAGGAAAAATGGTTATTTAACTGTTAGCCCATTTGCATTACAATTTTGGCCAGATTTTGACACCCCAATTAAACACAATTTCAAATCCAATTAGCCAACCCAACTACCTAATCTACCCGACCTACGACCCTTCTACATAACCCGCCCGGATTCCCCGTTAAATCCAGGCCGTTGATCAAAATGATCAACGACTACCTTTTAATTTTTCCATTTTTAATTACCCATTACCCCCAAACCCTAGCCATTTTCCATCCCCAGCCTCCTTTGAATCCCCCATTCTCTTAATCTCTCTCAGAGACCCTAGCCGCCTCCTTCCACTTCCGCCCTAATACCACCGGAATCCATGGCTTCCAAGGCTATTGAAATCCTACACCGGCCTCCTATAGCTCCTACACGCCTGGTTACTAAAGTTTCAAGGCCTGACCACGAAGAAGCTTGGCCCAGACCTTGTTTGATTCGAGTTCTATGGCCATCTCCGACCTTGCTCCGGTCAGGCATGGTCATTCGAGCCTGATCTCGACTTCTCCAACTCATGTCAGTGACTTTTCCAAGACTTTCTCGCTACCTGGGTTCTTCTGAAACCCTAACCCTTTGAGGTTTTTCCGATTCTTTTAGATCCGTTGTGTATTTGTGTTTTCTCTAAGCTTTTAAACATTTTTCTCGAAGTTCTTTCAAAACTATACCTTCAGAGCCTTCATCTTTTCCGATTTAGGGTCTCGTTAAGTTATCCTTTAAAGTTTCTTTGATTTTTAGCATGTTATACTATTTCTTATGTGTTTCTTATACTGTATTTCTTATGTATTTCTTCTACTGCACTTCTTATTTGTTTCTTCTACTGTGTTTCTTCTATTATGTTTCTTTATGTGTTCTTCTATTATGTTACTGTATTTCTTATGTCGTTTCTTCTGCTGTATTTCTTATGTTGTTTCTTCTACTTTGATTCTTATGTGTTTCTTCTACTGAAAGATGCATGTTAAAAGTCTTAGTTTCTTTCTGAGATTTCTGAAGTTATTTCGTCAGTATTTTTTCCTTGATTATTTTTCCTTTCATCTCTGCACTCGATTGATGGCAAAAAACCCTAAAATTTGGGGTTTCATTCGAGTATTGAGACTATTCACTATGTGATTTGCTTGTTCTTCATCTTTGAATTTGTTTGGTTTCAAAACCCTATCTTCTTTGGACCTATTCGATTTTCTGAAGTTATTTCATCTATTGCTCGATTGAGCTTCGAAATCCTTGTTTCGACCTTTGTTTCTTTATATGATTTCAAGGTCTTTCTACTGGACCCTTTGTATGCTATTTGATACTCTCTCTCTTCTCCATTGTTGAGTTACCATGTGGCTACCATGTTCCTATAGTCTACTGCTTACTGATTTTGCAATTGCATGACACTTTTCTATGTCTTAAATTCAGCCTCGCATGCTTAACGTTTATGCACTCTTTATAGGTTAAATTTCCCTCTTAAAATAACCCCTGATTGTGGACTAATTTCAAATCTCTCTGTAATTCTGATTGCACTCTTGTAATTGATTCTTTCCTTATTGTATTGATTTCTCTTGCTTCTTGGACTTGTTGGAATATTTTCCTTTGAACTTCCGACCCCTACCTTTTCTACTTAAGTTGATTTGATCCCCTTACCTTGATTACATTGGTATGGGATTCTTACAGACCTTTCCTTGATTACAGTCTGATGAACCTAGCCTCTATTACCTACTGTGTACTCGGACTATGCTGGAAATATCTCCTTATTGGTCATATCCAGCCCATGTGTTTTCTTTCCTTATTTAGCACTTGCATGCTACCGTTTGATTTAATTCATTAATTAAAGGAAATATTTGATACTGATTTGATTTTAATTGACACATATTTCCCTAATTATTTCTGAACTACAATCCTTACCTTATTTTCTACCTGTTTTCACACTATAAATACCCGACTCTTTCATTGACAAAAAAAAACACACACGAACACACTTAGTTTTCTTAACTCACACTCATATTTAAAAAGCATTCTCTCTTACTCGTGTTGTGGCCTGTTTGCAAGTCCTGTTGCCTGCTTCTTTCTCTATTTGCTTTCTTTGAACTGGTATGTTATAATTAAGATTCAGCATCACAACTATGTGTTTATTTAACACCTTTTTCCTTCTGGCTGCCTACTTATGTGTTTAGTTCAGTACTTGTTTAGCATTTTCCTTCTGCCTGTTCTGCCTCTATTATGTATCCTAAATATGTTTGACACTGATTGTTGTTTGAGGCATGACAGCATTAAAGTATTGATGTCTATGACTCAAACTTGATCCCCCGGGATCCTAACCTCATGTTATCATTGTATGCTATATATTCTAGTTGGTTTTATGAGCGTAACAACATTCCCTATTGTTGTGCATGCCTAGAATCAATTAATGCCCAAGCACAAGGGCTCTCTGCAATCAGTCCCAACCCCTGTATCCCTCTTGTGTGAAGTTTTTAATTCTCTAACTATTTCCCAGCACCCCATTCGCACCCCTTTCCCTTTCCTTTACTTCCCTAGTTCTTCAAGATCTGTTTATGCACTTGGGCTCTCTCTTAGTCTTTAAGTTCTGCCCCCCTCTTGTGAGCCTTGCCTTGGGACCAATTGAGCTCCCTCTGAACTTGGACACTTGAGGGTTGGCCCTTCCACACTGCACTTGTTCCCATTCTAATAATACAATTTGGATGTGAGCATTGCCCAGAGTCCCATTGAGGCTCTTAGGGAACTTTGACACACTCCGATTGGAGAAAGGCTTTGGATCAGTGGTCTTTGAGTTGGTTTATCTCATATTTCAGACAGGAAGTCTGAATCGGGCTCTCCTTTGGTTGTACTTTTTTTTTACTTTTTTCGATGTAATTTCTATTCATTCTGGTTTCTAATAAGTTGTAATAAACACTTGGGGATGGTTAGTGAAAATGGGTGGGTAACTATGCATGCAAAGGGTAGATACCATGTCAATAGGTATTTTGAATTCTGCATATTCAAATGCATATAGATATCATGCCTATAGGTCATTCTAAATTCTGCATCTCCAACTTTCATATAGATATCATGACTACTACATTCCTGCATATCCAATTTTCATACAGAAACCATGTCTATAGGTGTTCTGAATTCTGCATATTCAACTTCATATAGAAATTATGCTTATAGGAGTGTTCAATTCTGCATATTCAAATACACTTAGATACCATGCTCATAGGTCTTAAATAAATTCTGCAAGCTAGATATCATGTTTATAGGTTTAAAACCAGTCTTATGCAATTAGATATTATGTCTATAAGGCTTCTGCATTTTATGCCATGTCTACAAAGGATTAAAGTCATCAACGCATAGAAAGCATGCCTATTGGAATTCCTAATCGAATCTGATCCGCTTCACTCAAGTATAGATCTAAAAACCAGTAATAATGGATACCATCACCTGCAGAACCTCTAATCAATTCGTTAAATCCTGTCTCTCTTTTAATAATCTTATTCCCTCATTTAGCAAGTTTAACAAGTATGCATTCAAACAGTTTATTTCAGGCCGTACTATTTCATTGTTTTCTGAATCCAGTAGATACCATGCCTATAGGATCCTTGTCCAACATTTAGGAAAGCCTTAGGTTAAAAATTAAACTGAATCTGTTCTATTAATTACAACCAGCAGGCAGGCCTGATTCGGGCTTCTTATTTGAATTATGTAATAAATCAGTCTGCCTCAACCTTTAAGTTTTCTCATGTTTGGTATTTAATCAGACCTAAACCAGTATGTGAAAGTCATGCTAATTATGTACTTTTCTGTTCAAGGAGGTGTAATTGAGCCTCTGTTTTGTTTATATTCTCTCCCCCTAAATGTGCAATATGTGTTTTTGTATGTCGCCTTAGATTTTTAACCTTTTAAAACCTCAAATAAACCCAATATCCCTCCCCTTTAGGATTAGTAGTCCCAAGTGCCTCCGGGACTGATAGGATTGGGACGGGTAATAGCATGCAATAAATAATCGAGACCATTCCGTGCTTTAATACCTTGACGGGGTGGGAGGATATTATGACCACGCGATAATATCACGTGTAGCCCCTCATTTAGGAGTGATTACCGAGCATTGTGTGGAGTGATCCATATTGTTAATAAACCTAGGACCCCTTTCCCTTATTTCATTGTTTTCAACTCCTTCTTTTAAAAAAAAATCAGCTTTCTTTTAGTTCTTCCAAACTCTGTTTATTTTTCAACCATTATGTGAAATCCCCTCTTATTTGAGCCTTATTTGTCTACAGGTTAAATGTACCCTAAACTCACAATAATAGTCTGGCCGGGAAACACACTGGTGGATTCTGAGGGGTGCCTAACACCTTCCCCTCAGAATAATTTCAAGCCCTTACCCAATCTCTGGCTACTCAAATCAAACCTTCTTGGTGTCCTAATGCACCTTAATCATTAGGTGGTGACTCATCAAATAAAACCCAATTCCCAAAAGGAATGAGTTGTCCTCCCAAATGTTATAAACCCGATTTCGCAAGAAAAAGGGGGCGCGACACTTGACTTACCACGAGGAGTGAATCGCATTTTGCCTCGACAATATCGGCTCCCAAACCCTTGGAAAACTCTAAACCTGCAATCATAGCCTCATACTCGGCTTCATTGTTAGTTAGCTTTGTGGTTTTTATGGATTGTCTGATTATGCCGCCGACGGGCGGCTTTAGGACTATACCGAGTCCGGATCCTCTAATATTTGTGGAACCATCCGTGAACAGGGTCCATACCCCGGAGGACGTGCTGGATTTTAGTAAAAGTTCCTTCTCTACCTCAGGCACGAGGGATGGCGAGAAATCAGCCACGAAATCCGCCAGGATTTGGGACTTGATGGCCGTCCGAGGTTGATACTCGATATCATACCCTCCGAGTTCAATGGCCCATTTGGCCAGTCGACCCGATAACTCAGGTCTGTGCAGTACGCTCCGGAGAGGATATGTCAACAAAACGCAAATGCGGTGGCACTAAAAGTAAGGCTTCAGCTTGCGCGAGGCGCTTATCAGTGCTAGAGCCAATTTTTCCCGATGGTGGTACCGGGTATCATCGTCCCCCAAGGTTCGGCTTATATAATAAACAGGAAACTGCATACCTTGCTCTTCTCGAACCAGTATGCCTCTTACCGCTATTTCGGACACGACCAGGTGTAGGTACAATGTTTTATCCTCCTTGGGTGTGTGCAGCAAAGGCGAGCTAGACAGGTACCGTTTCAGTTCTTCCAGGACGTGTTGGCATTTCGGAGTCCATTCGAAGTTGTTTTTTCTGTTGAGTAGGGCAAAGAAATGGTGGCTTTTGTCTGACGATCTTGATATGAACCTGCCTAGGGCCGCGATACGCCCCGTCAGCCGTTGGATGGCTTTTACGTTGTTCACCATTGTGATTTCTTCAATTGCCTTTATTTTGTTGTGGTTGATCTCGATCCCTCTATTTGAGACCATGAAGCCCAGGAATTTGCCTAAGCCTACTCCGAAGGCACACTTTTCGGGATTGAGCTTCATGTTGTAGCTTCTGAGGATGTTGAAAGTTTCCTGCCAATGGGTTAGATGGTTCTCTACGCGCAGGGATTTGACTACCATATCATCAATATATACCTCCATTGATTTACCTACTTGATGCTCGAACATTTTATTAACTAGGCGCTGGTATGTTGCTCCTGCATTTTTTAGCCCAAAGGGCATTACGTTATAGCAATATGTACCATATTTCGTGATGAATGAGGTCTTTTCCCTATCCTTGGGGTTTATCTGGATTTGATTGCACCTGGAGTAGGCATCGAGGAAAGTGAGGGTCTTGTGTCCGGCCGTAGTATCGATCAGACGATCGATATTAGGCAGCAGGAAGGAATCTTTGGGGCACACATTATTCAAATCTTTATAATCTACGCACATCCTTAGCTTGTTCCCCTTTTTTGGCACTACCACTACGTTAGCTAGCCATACAGGATACTTTACCTCCCTAATGGATCCGATTTTAAGAAGTTTCGCTACCTCCTCTTTGATGAAGGCATGTTTTACCTCGGACTGTTGTCTCCTCATTTACTTCATGGGTTTGAATTTGGAATCGACGCTTAGCCTGTGGGAGGTTAATTCTTGTGGAATACCTGTCATATCGAGGTGGGACTAGGAGAAATAGTCGATATTGTCACTAAGAAATTGAATAAACCTTGTCCTGAGTTCGGGGGTCAGCCCCGTTCCCAGGTATACCTTGCGATCCGGGAGGTCTCGATCAAAACGGTCTGCTCTAGCTCTTCGACTGCTGACTTGGTTGCATCCGATTCCTCGGGTGCGACGAAAGTTCGGGGGGGGGGGGGGGGGGCGGGCGAAGAAATCTTCCTCGTCGTTTCCGAGGGTCAGCACGCTTCTCTCCTCATCAGAGATAGGGCATGTGGGGGTCGGCGTATCATGGTGGACCACAAACATTTCCCTCGCTTCCTGCTTTTCTCCATGTATGGTCGTGATGCCATCACTTGTGGGAAACCTTATCACCCGGTGCAAGGTCGAGGGCACTGCCTTTATGTTGTGTATCCAAGGCCTGCCAAGTAAGGTGTTGTATCTCATGTCGCTGTCGATGACCTGAAACTCCGTGTTTTGGATTGTGCCAGACGTGTTGATTGGGAGGGTTATCTCTCCTTTCATTTCTTCTCTGATCATGTTGAAGCCGCGGAGGACTCGAGGGATATGAATAACTTGATTTAGCAGCCCCAGTTGTTCTACTACTTCTGACCTGATTATGTTGGCCGAACTGCCTGGATCCACGAGCACGCGCTTTATCCTGGTGTTGTTTAAGAGAAACGAGACCAGTAGCGCGTCGTTGTGCGGTTCCATCATGGCCTCGAGATCCTCCTTACTGAATATGAGGGTTTCTTTGGGTAAGCATTTTCGGGCCGGTCCCTCTTCTGTAGCGGACGTCTTCGTTCGTTTGGACACGGGTCTTTGGAGATCGTTGGTTCCCCCAATTAATCATATAGACACTATGTTGGGGATCCCTCCATTTCGCTCGGTTTGAACCCAGTGGTGTAGTGGACTCTGGGTTGGTCGTTCTCTCTTGTCTGTCGCTTTTGAGGTTTTGACTTCCCATTTTCACTAGCCGAGCCAAGCTTTGCCCTGAAAGTGAAGATCATGGGCAAGAAAAAGTGTGCAAGATAACTTGCATTTTTGCAATGAAACCAACAAGAAAATAATCACTATTATTTTTAGCCCCACGGTGGGCGCCAAACTGTTTACCGTGAAAATGGTAACAACAATTAAATTTGTAAATGGGATTCTAAAAATACGTGATCTATTCTCGAGCTAGTTGTTAGAGCAGTTGATGCTAAGAATGTGGAATTTAATGATAAAATGCAAGCTATAACGAGGCAGTAATCAAACCGAGGAGCATGTGGCTCGGATGCAGGGCTGGTCGATGGGGGGCCTCGAGATCGAGGTCCGGATCGAGCTCGAGCTACTGGAGGCAGTCGGGAACGAGATAATAGTTAAGAGATAATCAAATGAGGCTCTTTATGGCCAATACCAAGCGATAAGATGAAGAACAAGTAGGAAAGAGATAAATATTAAAGTGTCCCCGGGCCAGTGAGAACGAGTAAGCTTAGAAAGAAGAGAGAGAGAGAGAGAGAGAGAGAGATATTATTGCACTTACAGAGAAATGGAGCAACATCAGCCAGGCTGACAAAGTGATGGGGATCCACTTTATATAGGAGGGGAATCCGTTATAATACAAAACGTGTTAACCGTGATGGTACGGAGATAGGATGGCTAGATGTGAAATCTTGAAAATAGGCCTCGGATAGGCCGGCCTTTTCAGGTTGAGCCGCGTGTCTTGGGAACTCCCCCCTCGCCCGTTGCAGCCCGTTGCATTAGTCGTAATGCAATATCCTTTGGATCGACTCTTCACGAACCTCGAGATGAGTCTCGACCTTGGCTTCAAGCTTCCAGGGGTATGACCGCGAGATGGCCCTATGACGGGGAACTCGAGCCCCCGGATTCGCTGTATACATTCATAAAGGAAATAAGAGTTGAACCCAAAATAGAAATGCGAAAAGTGAAGCCCCAAACATTGGGGTGTCACTGAGTCATGAGCCACTACTACAAACTGTTTTGATAACCAAACTGTCTGGAAAATCCAAAATACAACTACGGGGAAGATAGAGAAGGAGAAAGCAGGGCTGCAGTCGCCAGACAGCTACCTTACTATCTCCAGTGATCAGCAACAGAAAATAATCAGCAGCCGCTACCATGGCTAGAGATACTCGGTACTGTATATGGCCATCCGGCCCAGGGAAGATCCATCCTGTAATATATACACATCACTGACAATAGTCACTCAGTACCGAGGAAGGCCATTCCAGCCTTGTGGAGAATATCCATCTCCGGGTATCAATACTTCGGATAAGATCCACCCCTCAATAATATCAATTGTGCCCACTGTGGGTGTGCAGACTCCGGAGGGGCTCCTATGGCCTAAGTGCTATCATAATCAATATAACTGCTGTCGTGCAGCCCGACCCTGTAATAGTCACTCATAACCAGTCTCTCGGCCTCACTCAGTCATTACCCTCTCCAGTGTCACCACGGGCTCAGAATGTCTTGAAATAACCTGGAATAATGATATGATAAATCAATAATTAACTGAGACTAAGATATGATATAAAATGCATGATCATGCCCGAGCATGGAATATAAAGCGAAACTAATGAGATGACAGCAAGAAATGACCGCTAAGGGTCCAAACAATACCGACACAAAGCCTAAATACGATATCTAGCATTATTTATAGCTCAACTATGTTATCACTTGATGAAAACATGGATATCAACACGATGGAGTCACTAAACGGGCCATGGAATCACCCAGGCCACAATCCTCACTGTGCACGCCCGCACACCCATCACTTTGCATGTGTGTCACCTCAATACTAATCACATAACACATAGTTCGGGGTCTCGAACTCTCGGAACCAAGTTTGGAAGCGTTACTTACCTCAAGCCAAGCCAAAATCCTACTCCGCAACGTCGTTGCCTCTCAAATCAGCCTCCAAATGTCCCGGATCTAGTCACAAGAAATACAATAAGATTAATATAGGCCAAAGAGCCTATTCCACAAGAAAAATTACTTAATTGGACACAAATCCCGAAATCGACTCAAACCCAGCCCCCGGCCCACGTCTCAAAATCCGACAAAAATCACAATTTACTCTCTCCAAAATCTCAAGCCCTAACCCCTTATTTCACTTCAAAATTCCTACTAATTAGGTGGGAAATCAACGGGAAAACACCATAGTTAATGATAATAGGGCTCAAGCAACTTACCTCAATGAATATCCTTGAATCCCCTTCAAAACTCACCCCAAAAGCTCCGAGGTTCGACTTGAAAATGGTGGAAATGAGCAAAAATTCCCAAAGCCTCCTTTTTATACCTTTTGCCCAGTGAAACCGCACATGCGGTCCACATTCCCGCTTCTACGACGCCGCACCTGCGGAATTCCCATCGCAGGTGCAGAACTCACTTAACAGGCTCCGCATCTGCGGCCAAATCTCGCACCTGTAATTGCGCATCTGGCATCTCCTTCCGTTTCTGTGGAACCAGCCAACTTTTTAATTTTCTGCATCTGCGCCCTCGGTCTCGCACATGCGGGCTCGCAGATATGACCGCCTTCTCGCACCTGCGGTTGTCGCTCATGTCCTCTATGGCCGCATTTTCGGTTCCTCCATCGCACCAGTGACCTCGCACCTATGGTTCCCACTCCGCAGGTGCGAAAACACCACCAGCAGCAGCTTCAGCTGCATTTTCCAATACCAAACTCCCCGTTAACCATCTAGAATCACCCCGAGCCCCTAGGGACCTCAGCCAAACATACCAACAAGTCATATATCAACATACAAACTTATTCAAGCCTTCGGATCATTTAAAACAACATCAAAACACCAAGTTATCCTTGGATTCAAGCCTAAGAACTTCTAAATTTTCAAATTTCGCAAACGGCGCTGAAACCTTCCAAATCACGTGCGAATGACCTCAAATTTTACACACACATCACAAATTACACAACGAGCCTACTCCAACTTCCAGAAATCCATTCCAACCCGATATCAAATTTTCCATTACCGACCAAATTCGCCAAATTTCCAACTTTCGCCAATTCAAGACTAATTCTACCACGGACCTCCAAAACACATTTCGGACGCGCTCCTCAGTCCAAAATCGCTTGACGGAGCTAACAGAACCATCAATATTTAAATCCAAGATCATTTACACCTAAGTCAACATCCAGTTGACTTTTCTAACTTAAGCTTCTCATAAAGAGACTAAGTGTCTCAAATCCTCTCTGAAACCACTCTAGACCCGAACCAACTGACCCGACATAACATACTATAGCTGAAGAATACAAAAAGAAGCAAAAATGAGGAAATAAAGCTATAACTCTCAAAATGACCAGTCGGGTCGTTACAGGTATTGGACCCGACCTTGTATTAGCTCGTCACTGCTTTCAACCTAAGGTTAGGTTTGTTACTTACTGACTAGATAGGATTGGTTGTACTTATACTACACTTCTGCACCTTGTGTACAAATGTTGGTTGCTGATGTTGTTGTGTTCTATGGGAGCTGGATTGAAGATGTACCTGCGTCTCGGTTGTAGCTGCCCCTCATTCATGGTAGCTTTAGATCTATAAAAACTCTGTTTATGTACTTTTCAGAGAGACGATGTATTTATTTCATTTAGCTTTGTAAACTCTATTCTTAGAAGCTCATGATTTGTACTACCAGCCCTTGAGAAATGTATGAAATTCAGTAATTACTGTCGTTTAATTATCTTGTTAATATCATTGGAATTGGATAGTTACTAGTTGGCTTACCTAGCGGGTTGGGTTAGGTACCATCACGGCTAGTGGATTTGGGGTCGTGACATAAACATCCAAATGAAATATTCATGTTAAATTTTGTAAAAAGTTCCTTATTTTCGCTGCAACCATCTTAATAAAGCATTAAAGTAATGAATTCATCATCAAGAAAATGTAACAGAGACATTAATAAAGGCCGATAAGAGGCAATAGTAAAATCATGTCCAAATAGAAAGTATTTTGGCAGTAACTTAGTAATTAATATTAAATATATGAGATAATATCTAATGGGTAGGGCTCATTACAATAGACAACGGGTAGGGTATTGGACTTATTTCTATTGGCATATGGATAATATAAAAATTGCACGGGGTGCCCTATTTGGTCGCCCCCTTTTATTTTATATCCGTCCGTACCCATTTTTTTTGGTTGTTAAAAGCGTTTTAAAAAGACGATTTTTCCCTTCAGGACTATTGACAAAGCTGTAGACTGCAGGACAAAACTTCAGCATGTTTTGGTATGAAGTATTAGCAAATGAACTAAATGACTTAGCATGCATTAGAAAAAACTCATTAGAAAATTACATACTGCAAGACAAAACTTAAGCATATTTATCTGAAGTTTTAGCAAATGAACTAAAAAACTTCAGTTTGTTTAGACTGAAGTTTCGATGAAAACTCATGACAAAATTGTAGACTGTAGGACAAAACTTCAGCGTGTTTTGGTGTGATGTTTTAGCAAATGAACTAAATAACTTAAGTATGCATTAGCAAAAACTCATTAGAAAATTACATACTGCAAGATAAAAACTTAAGCATGTTTAGTCTGAAGTCTTAGAAAATGAACTAAAAAACTTAAGCATGTTTAGTCTGAAATTTTAGCAAATGAACTATAAAAATTATGCATGTTTAGTCAGATGTTTTAGCAAATGAACTAAAAAAGATCAGCTTGTTTAGACTGAAGTTTCAGATAAAACTCATGACAACATTGTAGGCTGCTGGACAAAACATCAGCATGTTTTGGTGTGAAGTTTTAGCAAATGAACTAAATAACTTCAGCATGCATTAGCAAAAACTCATTAAAAAATTACATATTGGAAGACAATGCAACGACTCGGACGGTCGTTTTATGATTTTCATCCCCGTTTCCCCCATTTGTGCTCCTTTGTGTCTTGTTCAACTGTATTATGTGGTATCGGGCTGGTTGGTTCGGGTTTGGAGTGGTTTTGTAGAGAAATGAGACACTTAGTCTCTTTTTGGGAAGCTTTAGTTGGAAAAGTCAACCGGAAGTTGACTTGTGAGTAAATAATCTCGGAACTTGGTTTTTATGGTTCAAATAGCTTCGTGAGGTGATTTGGGACTTAGGAGAGTGATCGGAATGTATTTTGGAGGTCCGTTATAGATTTAGACTTGAATTGGCGAAATTGAAGTTTTGGCATTTTCCGGTTGGTAAGGGAAATTTTAATATCGGGATCGGAATGGAATTCGGGAAATTGGAGTACGTCCGTTGTGTCATTTTTGACATGTGTGATAAATTTCAGGTCATTCGGATGAGGTTTGATAGGTTTTTGGATCAGTTGCAGAATTTGAAAGTTTTAGACTCCTTAGGCTTGAATCCGAGGGTTATTCGGTATTTTGATGTTAGTTTCAGTGTCCCGAAGGTTGGAATAAGTTTTAATAGGGATATGTGACTTTTTCGTATTTTTGGATAAGGCCCCCGGGGCCTCGGAATGATTTCAGATGGCTATCGAAAAGTTTGGAAATTGGAGAATGCAGCTGAAGCTGCTGGTTCTGTCATAACCGCACCTCGGTTAAGGGACCGCATGTGCGACGTCCGCAGGAACGAGGAAGCAGCCGCAGATGCGGCCACAAGTGAAAAGGCCAGGAGCTGCAGGTGCAGAAGAAGGAACGCACCTGCGTGATCGCAGGCGCGAGTAGGGAGTCGCAGATGCGGTTGAGGGAGATTAAGTGAAAACCGCAGAAGAGGTTGGCTGGAGCGCAGAAGCGGTCCCGCAGGTGCGGGAAATGGACTGCAGGTGCGAAAATCTCTGGGCAGAAGCTATATAACCCTCACTTCGCGAATTTCAGTCTTTTATCCACCATTTTTGGCCGAGTTGGAACTTGGGGAATTCGATTTCAAGGAGGAATTTAAGTGTTTTCAGTGAGGTATGCTACTTGGACCTTGTATCTTATGTTTGTGGCAATTATTCCATGGCATAATCATGAAATTAATGGAGAAATTAGAGAAGAAATGGGGAGATTAGGGCTTGAAATTGGAGAGTTTTTATTGGGGATTTGAGGGGCCATTTGAGGTCCGATTTTGATGTTCTTGGTATGTATAGACTCGTGGGAGGATAAGGATTCTAGTGATGTGTTTTTTATCAAATTCCGAGACATGGGCCCGGGGGTTAGGTTTGGCCAATTTCAGAATCTTTTAGTTAATTTGATTATTTTCGCTTGGGCTTTGTCCCTTTAGCATGTATTAATGATATATATAACGAATCGAGAGGCAAGGGCATCACGGGCTAGAGATTGGCTAGGCTTGAGGTAAGTAACGCTTCCAAACATGGTTCTGAGGGTTCAAAACCCTGAGCTATGTGTTCTATGATTACTATTGAGGTGACGCAAATGCCAAGTGATGGGCGTGTGGGCGTGCACCGTGAGAATTGCGGCTTGGATCATTCTATGGCACCGCTTAGTGACTCTTTCTTGCTGATACCTGTGTTGTTATTATGTGATTAAGTTAATGAGCTATAAATCATGCTAATTATCATGTTAAGGCTTCACGCCGATATTGTTGAGACCCGAGAGGTCGTTTCTTGGTGTCATATCATTAACTTCATTGATATTCTATACTCTATCCTGTTCATGTTGTTTATATCATGCCCCAATCTCGATTATTATTATTTGGCACATCATATCATTGTTCGGGCTAGTATCGTGACATTCTGAGCCCGTATGTGTGAGACTGCAGAGTGATGACTGAGTGAGGCCGAGAGCCTGATTGTGAGTGACAGTTATAGGATCGGGCTGCATGTCGCAGCGATTATGTTGATGATTACGATAGCGCTTGGGCTGTAAGAGCCCCTCCCTGGACATGGATCTTGTCCGAAGTATTTATACCTGGATATGGATCTTCTCCATAGGGATGGCATGACCTTCCTCGGTACTGGATGACTGCGGTCAGTGTTGTGTATATATTCCGGGATGGATCTTCCCTGGGCCGGATGGCCATACATAGTACCGAGTGGTTGAGCACTTGATACTCCGTACTGTTCAGACTGTATTTATTTACTGTTGAGTTTTTACTTGAACTGCAAGCATGTCTACTTTTCTGTATAGTTTAATTGTATTACCTGTCGAGGTTTGGTTCGTCACTATCTGTCAGTCCATAGTTTGGACTTGTTACTTACTGAGTTGGTGTACTCACGTTACCCCCTGCACATTGTGTGCAGATCCAGGTATCTCATGGAACGGTAGTGGTTGTTGACTATTTCAGTCACGGACTTCACTGAGATAGCGAGGTAGCTGCGTGGCGACAGCAGTTCCACTTTTCTCCTTCTCTATCTTCCTATTAGTATTTTGTTGTTATTTCTAGACTGTTTTGGTCTTGTCTTGTTTTAGAACTATTGTAACGTCGCTCATGACTTAGTGACACCCGAGGTCGGGCTTGTATTTTCCGCTTTGTTTAATTTTGACTTTATATCTTTATCGGATTTCAGTTGAGAAATGGTTTTACTTAAGTTTTTAAATGAAAATGTGGATTAAATTGGAAATGTGTCGGCTGGCCTAGTTTCACGATAGGCGCCATCACGACCGGGTCGATTGGGGGTCATGAAAGACAAAATCTTAAGCAAGTTTAGTTTGAAGTTTTAGCAAATGAACTAAAAAACTTAAGCATGTTTAGTCTGGAGTTTTAGAAAATGAACTAAAAAACATAAGCATGTTTAGTCTGAAGTTTTAGAAAATGAACTAAATAATTTCAGCATGCATTAGAGAAAATTCATTAGAAAATTATATACTGCAAGACAAAAGATTCAGCATGTTTAGTCTGAAGTTTTAGCAAAATGAACTAAAAAGCTTAAGCATGTTTAGTCTGAAGTTTTCGCAAATGAACTAAATAACTTCAACATGTTTAAAATGAAGTTTTAGCAAATAAACTAAATAACTTCCGCATGTTTAGACTGAAGTTTCGGATAAAACTCATGACAAAATTGTAGACTGCAGGATAAATAACTTTAGCATGCATTAGCATGATGTTTTAGCTTCATTGTGAAACAACTTCATGCTATATTTGCATGGAGTTTTAGCTTCAACATGAAATAGATTCATGCTACATTAAAAAATTAAATCTGTAACAACTTCATACAAGTGTGATTCTGAAGATGAATCTGGACAAGTTTCTGATTTTTTGATAAAGCTGCTGAGAGGAGAGGAGGAGATCATTTTTCACGAATGATGTTGCAGATCACGCGATTAATCTTTTGTCAGGGGTGTAATTGTCATAATATTATGGATTTTTTGTCACCTAACTACCAAATCAATAATTGTTTAAAAATAGGGTACGTGTTAAAAGAATGCACAAATATAGGTTATGACTGCAAATCCCCCATGGATATTGACTAAATATAAAGTACAAAGATTTTGATTTTCGTATATCCATTAATCCAAAGTACAAAATCAAACACCAATCCGAAATCCAAAATTTTTAAAAATTAAATCAGAAATCCAATTCGTAATCCGAAAATACTAACCAAAAATCCAAAAAATTAAAATTTCGATTTAAATTTTAAGTTTGCCCAAACTATGCTCACCCATAATTTCAAGATGCACAAGTAAAACATCAGGAGATTATCTTGATGAAGTTTCACTTGTGAAATTTTAAACTTCCCGAATAATGACTATAGGTTGAGAAGTGGCTATTTGCGAAATTCTTTCCTTTAATTTGAAAATCAGCGCCAAATGTGGCTCATAATAGTGTGGTCCATCCAGCCTACCTATTTTGGGCTATACCTAACATAACCGGCCCTGAAGGATGGGTCAAGGGTCAAAATGGGATACTGATATGGGATCGATAAAAATAGCCGGTCCGATTCAACGTTTGTTTCTATCTGGTCTCACATCTCCTTTTTCCGAAGGGGATAGAGAGCTTTTCTATTTAAAGTGACATAATTCGAAATGAGATTATTTATTTTTTCAGAGTTGTCACTTGGAATAATTTATGGTATCCCAAGTCATCGATTTATTTTAAAATCCCAAATCGAGGACATTTGACTCTGTTTTACGGGTCCGCAAAATACAGAAGACCGGGTAAGAAATTATGTTAATCCGGAAGAAGGTGTGAGGCACTCTCGGATTCCGTGGTTTTAGCACGGTCACTTTAATTCATACCTTGCTTAATCAAATTATTTAATTACTCATTTTAGAACCTATGTACAATTTATCTTTTACCGCTTTAGTTGTGGCATTATGGATTTATCTTTAAAACGGATCACATGTGTATAAATCCGCTTTATTTGGGTCATTGAATCACGTGTACATGTATACAATTAATCACGCTTTATTATTATTAAGATTATTTTGCCCAAAGTTGCGCGGTGGCATACCTTGATTTATTTTGAAAACTATAACTATGCCACGAGAACGTGTACATAATCATCATAATGGATTAAAATGCGCCTAAAGCATCCTATGAATATTGATAAGTTGCTCATCTCCTACGTTTGAGAGTACAAAAAAAATGCCAGCACTTAACTAAAAGCCCAAGGTGCAATGAAGCTTATTCCAGGTTTATATCAAATTTCCAATGCCAGTGGCCCATTTGGTCGGCCCAAATCCTTTTGCAAGTAGCCTGCACATTTCTTTCCAAGATACATCAATTTCCTATTTTCCTTTTCTAGATCTAATAAATGAAATAATACTTTTTTTCTGTTTCTACATATGACTGGCTCTCTACTCTTTTAACGTAGGGTAAGGTCTGCTTACACACTACCCTCCCCAAATCCCACTAGTGGGATTTTACTGGATAGTAGTTGTTGTTGTTGTTGTTGCTGTATTTCTACATATGACATCAGATTAATAAACTTATCCATAAAACTCCTAAACACATTCATGGTTTTAACGTACTTGCCACCCCATAACAGCAAAAATAACATTTACTTACTTAAACATTCAAAAAATGTAAACAAAATTGCAGACATGAGAATTGATATTCATGATAATGAAGTAGAGACTCAAGATGACGTGAACCCATCTAGGGGACACATAATAGACATACCGGAAACGGTATTGCCCAAGGTTAAGGCTCCCTTGCCAAGGCCTCCTCCACCTTACCCTCAAAGACTTGCGAAGCAAAAGAATGATAACCAATTTAAGAAGTTTATTGAGATGATGAAAGGTTCGTCCATCATTGTTCCTTTGGTGGAAGCTCTTGAGCAAATGTCGGGTTACGCCAAGTTTATGAAAGACTTGGTGACTAAAAAGAGATCCATGGGTTGTGACACCATCAAAATGACTCATCAAGTAAATCCAATTGAGCACTCGATGGCTCCAAAGCTTGAAGATCCCGCGCTTTCACCATTCCATGTACCATTGGGAATGCGGATATTGCAAAGGCATTGTGTGATTTGGAAACAAGTATCGATTTGATTCCTTACTCCGTGATCAAAACTTTGGGTATTGGTCAACCGAGAGCTACTTCAATGAGATTGTAAATGGTGGATAGAACATTGAAGAGGCTGCTTCGTATTATTGATGATGTTCTTGTCCGGGTGGACAAGTTTACTTTGCCTGCTGACTTTGTGATTTTGGACTGCGAAGTCAACTATGAGGTGCCGATAAGATTGGGAAGACCTTTCCTTGCAACAGGGAAGGCATTGGTTGACGTGGAAGCAGGGGAGTTCACCTTCCGGGTGGGTGACGAAAAAGTTATCTTTCATGTGTGCAAATCAATAAGGCAGCCGAATAGCACTGAAGTGTGCTCTTTTGTGGATCTTGTCACGGAGGTGATAGTCGATGATACTAGTGCCATCATCGATGTGGAGGATCCTTTGGAAGTGGTATTGTTGAACCTTGATGTGAATGAGGATGAAGTTTGGGTGGAGTGTGTCAATGCTTTGCATGGGATGGGCTCTTATTCTTATGAGCCCCGTAAGCTCTCTTTGGATCTTGAGAACAGAAAGACTTCGCCAACAAAGTCCTCAATCGAGGAACCTCCCATTTTGGAGTTGAAGCCTTTGCCTTCACACCTCAGGTATGAATTCTTGGGCCCTAGTTCAACTATACCTGTTATTCTATCGTCTTGTCTTACTAACATGCAGGTAGATGCAACACTGGAGGTGCTCCAATGAAGGAAGACGACAATTGGATGGACTCTAGCTGATATTAGGGGAATAAGCCCCATCTTTTGCATGCACAAGATTATACTTGCAGATGATGCCAAGCCCTCCGTGGAACATCAAAGGAGGTTGAACGAGGCTATGCAAGAAGTTGTCAAAAAGGAGGTGATCAAGTGGTTAGATGCATGGGTTGTGTACCCCATCTCGGATAGTTCTTGGACTTTGCCGGTGCAATGTGTGTCGAAGAAGGGTGATATGAGTGTGGTTACCAATGAGCAAAATAAGTTGATTCCCACCAGGACTGTCACTGGATGGAGGGTGTGCATGGACTACTGCAATCTAAATAAAGTGACCAGCAAAGATCATTTTTCGTTGCCCTTTCTTGACCAAATGCTAGATAGACTTGCTGGGCGTGCCTTCAACTGTTTCTTGGATGGGTACTCAGATTACAACCAGATTTTGATTGCTCCGGAAGATTAGGAGAAAAACACCTTCACGTGTCTGTATGGCACCTTTGCATTTTCTAGGATGTCATTTTGTTTGTGTAATGCACCGGCTACCTTTCAGCGGTGTATGATGGATATATTTACCGACATGGTGAAGGACTTCTTGGAAGTGTTCATGGATGATTTCTGTGTTGTGGGTGACTCCTTTGATGAGTGTTTGAAGAATATTGACAAAGTTCTAGCCCGGTGTGAATGTCGCGCCCCCTTTTTCCTCCGCGAAAATCGGGTTTATGACATTTTGGTATGGGATAACTCTTTCCTTTCGGGAAGAGGATTTGTATTTTATGAAGAGTCGCCACCTACTGATTTTAAGGTGCGTTAGGGCACCTATAGGGTTCATTCCTAACTATGTTTGACAACCAGAGACAGTGTAAGGGCTTGAAATTATCCAAAGGGGAAGGTGTTAGGCACCCCTCAGGATCCACTAGTGTAGTTCCCAGCCAAACAGTTTTTGTGAATTTCTACAAGTAGCAAATAAACAAGTATGGCTCAAATAGTAAGGGATATAAGTTTAAGAACACAGATGTTTGAAAAGCAATGAATGAAAAGCAAAGAATTACGGCCTAAGCACATTTGTGATTGTTGAGGGATGTCCTAGGTTTGTTTATAATATGGATCAGATCAATGCAATACCCGGTATGACACTCCTCAAATAAGGGCTGCACGTGGCATTAAAGCACCGGTCATCATATCCATATTTACCCTTTCCCGCCCCGTGAAGGTAATTAAAGCGAGGGTTGGTCTCGATCCCTATTGCATGTTGTTACCCATCCCTTCCTATCAGTCCCGGAGGAATTTAGGACTCCTATCCTATAAGAGGGGGGGGGGGTTCTAGGCAGACCCTCAGGTTTAAAGGCAAAATACTAGGCGACAAATAAGAACACATAGGACTGTATTTAGGGCAAAAACACAAAACACATAGAAGGCTTAGATATACCTCCACAAGTAATGCACATAGACAGCACGACTCATACAAAGATAAGGTGTGATTTTAGATCCTAAGCATGATATCTAAGTGATAACAGCAGAACCAGATTTATTACATGACTCAGAAAAAAAGTCTGAATTAGGATTGCCTACTGATTTTAACATGCTGACAGTTAAACAAAGACAAATCTGGTTTTATTTAAAGTTTATTACCTAAGGCTTGCTTAGGCGTAAAACAATATGCAATGGCTATTCAGAATTGGTAAAACAGTTTGGAAATTATTTTGACCTGATCATGCTGTTCTAGTTGATACGAATCGGAGAATGTAGAGATTATTACCAGTTTTATTTAGAAAACAATCACAATGTGAGATTATTTTATTACCTTTTCAGGAATCAGTAATTAACTAGGCGTATTAAACAAAAAATGCAAACAGGATCCTGGAACATGATATCTAATATGCACATGCAAATGGCAGGATTGTTTAAAAATAGAATCCCTAAGGCATGATTTCTAAAAGCGCGCAAGAGTTTGCAGAATTATTGAAATATGACTTCTGAAAGTACAAGAGTAACAACTTTTATGCCAATGTTGTTATTGTCCTAGGAGCAGTATTTCTAAGTGACAGACATAAAACATGGATTAGTGACGGATGAGATGCTGAAGCAAGAAACATGGGACCTAAGAAGATGATTTCTAATGCATGTATGAATCCAAAGCATGGTTTCTATTGCACAATTAGGAATATACCTAACAACATGTTTTCTACCCTTAACAACTATAGCATGCATATTTACCCCATCCTTTTTCACTAGCCACCCCAATACTCATTTATAAATTATTACAGACCATGTGAATGAATTACATAAGTAGAGAAAATAAGAAGTGTCAGGATTGTTCCTTAGCCCTTTCCATATTTGGGTGTGTCAGAGTTCCCTAAGGACCTCAAGGAATCCCGGGCAGTGCTCAAACCCAGATTGCTTAACCAAGACAGAATAAGTGCAATGTGGAAATGCCAAATTTCATGTGTCCAAGTTCAGAGGGAGCTCAAGGGTCCCAAGGCAAGGCTCATACAAAAGGGGCAGAACCTAGTGGTCTAAGAGTATATGTGAGAGTGCTTGACATGGATTTAAAAGAGTTGAGTTGGAAAACAGATTTCAAACAGCATGTTTGAAATAAGTTTGCAAAACAACAGAAGAGTTTGCCTTAGTGAAAACCAATTTTGAAAGGGGGAGGGAATAGGAGTAACAACAACTTGGGACAAACTAGCACACAGAACAAGTTCAAAGAATAGGATCATTTTAACATTCACAAGCAGGGAAGTAAGGGGTTGGGGACATATAGGTTTGAAACAACATAAATAGGGGACACATTTGACACAACAAATATACAGAATAGCTGTGAGCCTACTGAGCAAATCAGTCATGATAACAGATATTTAAAACATAGGGAAGATTGCACCATGATCATGTTGAAGACAAGAGTTTTGTTGAACAAAATTTGACATAACATTAGGGCCAATAGAATGCACCAGAAGACTAAGTGGCTTTATGGTTATACCAGTTAAGGGAGGGGTAAGGGAACTAAGTGAACATGCGGGACAAGTATCAAAGAACTAAGTAAAGTATGATATGATGATTACACATAAGGCAGAATTTAGACATGCTTAATAACAACAAACATAGAAACAAATTGAAGAATTAGTATAGTAACAAGCAGGGATGTATATGGAACACATGAACTTGAGTTTCAGAATTGAACTAGGAACATACCAGTTAAGGAAGCAAAGTGCATAAAAGTAAAGCAAGCATAGTTCCACAGTCCAGCCTTGGCTTTCAGCCGGCTAGACAAGCAGTTAACACAAGTAGCAGAGAGAGAGGAGAGAGTTTTTAAGTGCGTGTGTGTTTTTGAACTAATTGTTCGTGTCCTTTGCTAAAGAGAGGGTAAGTATTTATTGTTTGAGAACAGGTAGGAAAATAAGGGGTAATAAATACTGACTTAGCACCATAATACAAATCAGAATCAATTAATGACCCGAACTTCCTTCAATTAAGAAGCCATGGTTCAAACGGGTACAAATTGTATCAAATAAGGAAAAGAATTGCTTGTAGGACTGATTTTACCATAATAGGAGTAGTAAACGCATGTAGCATATAATAAGGACTAAGTACAAAATATTTTCAAATAAGGAAAGTACACGTTAAATAATTAAAGCATATTTGTGCACATAAACAATATCGAGTACAATTTGATTCTGAAAATTATTTCAAAGAATCACAAATGAGATTGAAAATCACAGGGAATCAACACTAACTAAGGAAAGTATCACAAAAGTAAGGAAGCAATTTTGAAAAAATCAGTACAGAATTACAAGAAAAATACACAAAATCACATATGTAACTTTAAGGAGATTACACAAAATAAACATAAATTATGTGAACAATCAATAAAACAAATAGTTGGACCTATTAAACGATAAATAACACGTGTTTGTGCAAAATCAAAGAAACCCTAAGAACAAATTAGAGCAGAAAGCACCAGAACGTACATGAAACCTAGAATGTTCATGAGAGACATGAAGACACATCGCAAACAGACTCAAAATTCAAATCGAACCCGGAAGTATTAGGCTTTCTTAACAAAATGAATCGAGCTAAGAGGAATGACTCAGGTGATGTTTAAACATGCTAAAAATCAAAGTAATTGCTAAAATCAGAAAGAAAACGTTTTTGCAAAAGGGTTTTGAAACCCTAGTCTGGAAAATGAAGAAATCGTTTGAAATCGAAGAAATATTTTGTGGAAAATAGTTGAAAACCTTTAAAAACCCATAGATCCATCACAGTTCTAAAAAGAGTAGAGGATTTATAGCTAGGTTTTTTTAGAAAATAGCAGAGTCCAAGAAAAAATCGGTTAAAAACTCATGGATACACCTAGATCTAAGATAGATCTAAAGAAAAGTGGAAAATCTCAAGAGTTAGGGTTTCAAAGAACCCAAAGAAGATGAGAGGACTTTAAAATGTTACCGCTTTTGGCTGGAAAAGCCATGGATCTGACTCAATCAGCCATGGATGGCCGGAAAATGGCATAAAAGACCATGCATAGGAGTTCAACAAGATCTGGACTAGATCTCTTCGAGATCATTCCACGAAATCACAAAATTGAGCAACCAGCAGACGTAGGAGATAAGTATACATCTCAAACAGCCATGGGAATCCATGGATCGAGTAAGGATAGAAGGGATGAGGACTAGTTTTGGGTGGCGGTGGCTAGGCTTTGGTCTGGGTCTCAGAGAGAATTGGAGAGGAAAGGGAACAAGGGCGGCGGAGTGTGGTGAGAATGAGAGGGTTTGGGGGGGGGGGGGTCGTTTGGGATCAATTATGGAAAGAGTGAATCCGAGCCGTTGACCAAAATTGATCAACGGCCAGGATTAACTCAGGTCTGGGCCGGGTATGGTTTGGATTTGGTTTAATTGGGTTGGGGGACCGTTGGATTTTGGCTAGAATTGAAAGCCAATTTGGCTATATTTTAAATAGCTAGTTTTTACTTATTTAATTTATAAGAAATAGTAAATAGTCTCTTATAAATAATCTAAAGTGCAAATATGATTTATAACACATAATTAGCAATTTAAAAATACGGGACCCAATTTTATGCACATAAAACATAATTAAATCTTAAAAGGGCTAATATTGCAATTATATGAAATTTAGCTTTAAAAATACTAAATGTAATTATAAAAATATATAAAAATTACCTTAACAATATTTTGGCGTAAATATAGAAATCCAATAGATGAATTATCAAAACAATAATATTGAAAATAATTATTGGGGATTTTATGGATAAAAATGGAGAAAATAAATCAATTTAAACCTTTAAAATTATGGAAAAATAATAAAACCCTTGAACATGCTTATATATGCATATATATGATATTTTGAAGGTCTTTTGCATATTGAAAAATATATAGGGAAAAATTAGGTATCAACAGCTGCCCCTCTTTACCTGGGAAGAATGAAAGAGTTTTCGGGTAAAGAAATAATGGAAAATTTTGACCGAGCGAATTGGTTTGAGGAGGTTAGGCCACACCCAGGCTTCTGAGTTGCCTACATATCCCTGGTTTTACAGGAATCAGGCCGTATGTAGTTCAGGATCCATCAGCGGAGTATACTGATGAAGACATTTCAAGAACGGACGCAATATCTAGGGCTGGGTGAGTGAACGACTTACAGGAATAGTTAGGTTTGACATGGCTTGAGGGAACTGGAGCGGGATCGCTCCTGCTTGGGTAGTCGTTGCTCTTCGTCTTACCTGCAAATAGAAACAATACAAGCGTATACTGTGCATAAATTTAAGCATGATGCAAACTGCCGTTGGACCATAAATGTTGTCTTTGGACGATTTGGAATGGCGTCCTCAAACCATGATGTCATGGGCCATGAAGCGTATGATAAAGGATTTGCAAGCCATGAAATGATGTTCTCGGGCTATGAGGATGGTGCCTTCGAACCATGACGCCTTTGAATAATGATGTGCAAAAGATTAAAAGAGATCCTCAGGCCGTGACATGGTGTTCTTGCGCTATGAAGATGGTGCCTCCGAACGATGATGCCTTTGGATGCGTTGTAGATATTTTAGCCCATGAAGGATGCAATAGTATGATGCGGACAAGACAGAGCTTAGTCTTGCGAATTGAAGGGCGGAGCTTAGTCAGTAAGAAAAGCGAGATAAATAGTGCTTGAGATAGCGCTTAGTTTCGAAGAAAATTGGAGGCAAAGCTTAGCCTGTGAAGGCAGAATGATAGCATTATGCAAAGATGCGAATGTATATGGAGGTAGAGCTTAACCTCGGAAGGCAGAATGGTAGCCTTATGCAATGCAGATGCAGATGGAGGTAGAGCTTAACCTCGGAAGGCAGAATGATAGCCTTATGCAATGCAGATGTAGATGGAGACAGCGTTTAGTCTCGGAAGGTAGAATAGTAGCCTTTTGCAATGCAGATGCAGACAGCGTTTAGTCTCGAAAGGCAGAATTGTAGCCTTATGCAATGCAGATGCTGATGGAGACATCGTTTAGTCTCGGAAGGCAGAATAGTAGTCTTATGCAATGTAGACTAAATGGAGGTAGAGCTTAACCTCGGAAGGCAAAAATGGTAGCCTTATGCAATGCAGATGCAGATGGAGACAACATTTAGTCTCAGAAGGTAGAATGGTATCCTTATGCAAGAAATAAGATGGAGACGGAGACAAAGTTTTGTCTCAGAAGGCAAAATGGTAGCCTTATGCACAAAATAAGATAACAACTGATAGTAGAGTTTTCTTAGCTGGTAGCAGATTGCAGCGTTGTGATTGCTGGGAGCATTATGACATATGGAACATCACTGGCGTGTGCTGATAGCAAATGCTGGCAAGTGCAACGGTTCGGAGAGTCGTATTCTTGAACAATGCTTGTTCCACGGGCGTACAGTATGTTTAATGATTTTGCAATCCTAGTGCCTGCATCCAAAGAAAAATCGTGAGCTTAGTAAGGGGGAGGTTAGTTCGTATTCCCGCTGGCTTTTGCTTGACTCGTTCGGCTTTGATCTGGGATACCGTCTGTATCATTGGGGTAGCACTAATAAACAAAGTAGTTTCAATAATAATCATGCATGATTTTGTAAAAATATGACATAAACTAAAAATAGCTTTTAGATGAACCGACGACTATGACGTGGTTCAGGACATTGCAACCTCTCCTGCTACGGAATTTTGAGGGTCCTCTTCAAAATTCTGCCCCAGTTTGATGTGTTGGCATTTCTGACTGTTGCTCGGCCGACGATTGGTTGAAATTACTTAAGAATTTTGAGGGTCCTCCTCAAAATTCTGCCCCAGTTTCCAATTGAGGGGGGAAATGAATTTTTATTGAATTGTGACCGAACCCACAGGGCTGCCTACGTATCCCCTCTTAAATGGGAATCAGGTCAGACATAGTTCAATTACATCATATAAGGAAATCATAAAGATTACGCATAGTAACGCTTGACTGCATTTGAATTGATCGGCTTTGGCCAGACTTCTCTATCTATCTCTGCAAGTAAGAGGACTCCTCCTGTCAAAACCCGGTGAACCATGTATGGACCCTGCCAGTTGGGAGAGAACTTCCCTTTGGCTTCATCTTGATGCGAAAAAATTTTCTTTAACACCAGGTGCCCCGGTGTGAACTGTCTTGGCTTGACTCTTTGTTGAAGTCTCTGGACATTCTGTTCTGATCGAGTTGACCATGACAGACTGCATTCATTCTCTTTCCGTCTATAAGGCTAGTTGCTCATAATAACTTTTTACCCACTCTGAGTCGTCGAGATCAGTTGCTTGTATGATCCTTAGGGAAGGAATTTCTACCTCAGCGGGAATGACAACCTCTGTACCGTAAACCAGCATATAGGCGGTTTCCCCGATTGATGTGTGGACTGTGGTGCGATAACCCAGTAGAGCAAATGATATCTTCTCGTGCCACTGTTTATGCTTCTCTATCATTTTCCTCAATATCTTCTTGATATTCTTGTTGGCGGCTTCTACAACTCCATTTATCTGAGGTCTGTAGGCTGTGGAGTTCTTGTGTTAGATCTTGAAAGTTTCGCACATAGCTTTCATCAAGTCGTTGTTGAGGTTGGAGCCATTTTCAATAATGATTGACTCTGGAATCCCGAATCTATAATCAATGCGGTCACGGATGAATTCTGCCACGACTTTCTTAGTCACTGCTTTGTAAAATGCTGCTTCGACCAATTTGGTGAAATAGTCTATGGCTACAAGGATGAACCTGCGTCCGTTGGAAGCTGCAGGATCGATTGGTCCAATAACATCCATCCCCCAGGCGGCGAATGACCACAGTGAGCGTGTTGTGTGAAGCTCGCTTGGAGGTACCTTTATCATGTCTGCATGTATCTGACAGCGGTGGCATTTCCAGAAATACTGGATACAGTCCGTTTCCATAGTCATCCAGAAGTAACGGCCTGGAGTATCTTCTTTGCTAAGACAAAACCGTTCATATGTGTACCGCAGGTCCCATCATGAATTTCCTCTAGTAGCCTTGATGCTTCCTTTGCGTCAACACATCTCGATAGTCCTAAATCGGGAGTCCTCCTATACAGGATTCCTCCATTGTGAAAGAAGTTGTTGGACAATCTCCGAAGTGTGCGTTTCTCGGTAGGATTAGCAAGCTCCGGGTATTCTCCTTTTGCCAAATATTCCTTGATATCATGAAACCAAGGCTTTCCGTCTGCTTCCTCTTCGACATGGGCACAGTAAGTTGGCTGATCATGGATTTTCACAAGAATAGGATTAATGAAATTCTTGTTGGCAGGGTAGCCAATGCATCGGCGAACACATTTTGGATTCTGGGAACATGCTGGAATTCCGTCTTCGTGAACCTCTTTCTCAATTCCTGTACGTGATGCAGATGCGGGAGTATCTTGGAGTTCTTGGTTGCCTATTCTTCTTGTACCTGATATATAAATAAGTCTGAATCTCCAATTCCTAGCAGCACTTGAACGTTCATGTCAATGGCCATTTTGAGCCCTAAGATGCAGGCTTCATATTCAGCCATATTGTTGGTGCAGGGGAACCCGAGTTTGGCAGACACCGAATAATGCTGACCGGTTTCTAATATTAGGACTGCTGCTATGCCAACTCCTTTGATGTTTGTTGCTCTATCGAAGAACATTCTCCAACCGTCATAGGATTCCGCAATGTCTTCTCCTATGAATGATACCTCTTCATTTGGAAAATACATTTTCAATGGTTCGTATCCTCCATCCACGGGGTTTTTAGCAAGGTGGTCTGCCAGTGCCTGTTCCTTTACCTCTTTCTGTGTTACGTAAACAATGTCGAACTCACTCAACAGGATTTGCCACCTGGCTAGCTTACCGGTGGGCATGGGCTTCTAAAAGATGTACTTCAAGGGATCCATTCTTAATATGAGATATGTAGTATATGCGCAGAAATAATGTCTCAGCTTCTGAGCTACCCAAGTCAAAGCACAACAGGTGCATTCCAATAGAGAATACTGGGCCTCGTACGGGGTGAACTTCTTAGTGAGATAATAAATGGCTTGCTCCTTCCTCCCTGTCTCATCGTGCTGCCCTAGAACACAACCGAAAGCTCCATCTAACACTGCAAAGGTAGAGTGATAAGGGTCTACCTAGCTCGGGCGGGACTAAGACTGGTGGTGTTGACAGGTATCCTTGATTTTGTAGAAGGCCTTTTGGCAGTCATCAGTCTATTTGGTGGCGGTATCCTTCTTTAACATCTTAAAGATTGGTTCACAGATAACTGTAGACTGTGCTATGAATCGGCTGATGTAGTTAAGCCTTCCCAAGAAACTCATCGCATCCTTCTTGTTCTTTGGCGGTGGTAGTTCTTGAATGGCTTTGACTTTCGATGGATCCAATTTTATTCCTCGGCGGCTCACAATAAACCCAAGCAATTTCCCAGCAGGAACCCCAAATGCCGACTTTGCGGGGTTTAGTTTCAGGTTGTATCTCCGCAGTCTATTGAAGAACTTCCTCAGATCTTCTATGTGGTCAGTGGCCTTCTTGGATTTGATAATAACATCATCCATATATACCTCTATCTCCTTGTGTATCATATCATGGAAAATGGTAGTCATGGCCCTCATGTAGGTGGCCCCTGCATTCTTCAGGCCGAAAGGAATTATCTTGTAACAGTACACTCCCCACGACGTAATGAAAGTCGTTTTTTCAGCATCTTCCTCATCCATCTAGATCTGATGATAACGAGCGAAGCAATCTACGAATGACTGTAGCTCATGCTTGGCGCAATTGTTAATCAGGATGTGTATATTTGGCAAAGGGAAATCGTCTTTCGGACTGGCCCAGTTGAGATCCCGATAGTCGACACAGACTCTGACCTTTCTATCCTTCTTTGCACTAGCACAATGTTGGCTAACCACGTAGGGTATTCTACTACCCAGAGAACCTTAGCTTTGATCTGCATGTTGACATCTTCCTTTATTTTCAAACACATATCAGGCTTGATCTTTCTGAGCTTTTGCTTTACCTGTGGACATGTTGGATCGGTTGGCAGTTTGTGAGCCACAATAGACGTACTCAGACTAGTCATGTCATCATACGACCAGTCGAATATGTCCTCATACTCCTTTAGAAATTCCGTGCATTCTTCCTTCTCTGATGGTGATAGGTGAATGCTGATTCGCGTTTCCTTGATGTTTTCTGCATCTCCCAGGTTGACAATCTTGGTCTCGTCCAAGTTAGACTTAGGTCTATTCTCAACTTCTTTGACAATCTCGTCAGGTATGTCATCTTCCTCTGGATCAATGTCCGTTTGTTGCGTTGTCTCATTGCATATCATAGTCATTGGTTCATCAAGACAAGTAATAGTGATGCTGTATAAGTAAAGTAATGAGAGAAAACGATAGCAATAAGTATTGATTCATAGGAAAAATAAAAAATGCTTTTTGATAAATTCCATAACTGTTTTGAACATCGAAGATCTTATTGGGGGAACTGAAAATGCGAAAAGAAATCATTTAGTAAATAAAACAGTGAATAATTCTTGTTTTAGCCTTGCTACACCGAGGCTCGTCGAGCTCTAGTTGTCTTGATGGTCTAATTCTGGAGATGTGCCCCTCTGCTTACAGCCTGTATGGAAGGGCCTTCCTCCCCTTCCTCCTCGGGAATAACACAACAGTCCATATCAGTGTCCTCTAGAAACAAGTTCTTCACAGCTACAAGTGCTTCTTCTTCATCTGACCCATAAATAATGTCGCCCTGTTGGAAGGTCTGCTCCAGATGCGATATTGGCTGCTCTAGTGAGTAGTAAGGACCGCACCATGGTGGTGACCAGTTATTGAATTCTTCCCAGGTGTATTCATATCCTAGACCGAAGGTAGTGCCATGTTTCTCGAGATTTATGGTTTAGAGATGTCTTAGAGGTTCTTGCCAAGACCATTGCCAGGTTCGTACCCTCTCCAACTCAATATACTCTCGATTTTTCTATCCCACCATTTGTCTTTGTCGATAGCATTGACCCACTCAATGTGGTGGTAAGTTTCTCCACCCAGCTTCCTTCTTCCCTCGATCGCCGGAATAGTCTGGCGACTGTATATAGGGTTGCTACCATCGCCATAAATGATCACTTCCTGGTGATTCCATTCGAACTTTACTGCCTGATACAGCGTTGATGCTACGGCCCCAGCAGCATGAATCCATGGCCGCCCCAATAGCATGCTGTAAGACGCTAGTACATCTATCACCTGGAAATCGACCTCAAACCAGGTTGGCCCCATCTGCAAGCATAGACTAATCTCACCAATGGTGGAACTCTGAGAACCATCGAAAGCTTTCACATTGATTGCTCAGTCCTTTATTTCATGCAGCCCTTTGCCCAACATTTTGGGTGTTACTAGCGGACAAATGTTAATACTGGAACCTCCATCGATCAGGATTCTGATGATGAAATAATCTTCGCATTGCACGGTGCTGTGCAGGGCTTTGTTGTGCCCTAGCCCTTTAGGTGGCAACTCGTCCTCATGAAAGGTGATCTTATGGCTTTCCAGAACTTGTCCTACCTTATTAGCCATTTCTCCGTTAGTGATGTTACTTGGTACGTACGCTTCATTTATCACCTTTAACAAAGCATTCTTGTGCGTCTCAGAATTTTGCAGCAAAGAGAGAATGGATATTTGTGCCGGCGTTTTGTTTAACTGGTCGATGACCGAATATTCCTTGGCTTGTATTTTCCTCCAAAGGTCGTCTGGACCCGTCTCAATGAGGGGCGGCCGACTGGAGGCCTGCTTGCTTGATTCAGCTAGATGTTCAGGGGTATAGATTCTACCAGTTCTTGTCATACCCTATGCTGCGACAGTTTCTTCAATCCTGACCTTGCCCTTCCTTCTCGCCTCGGCTGTGTAGTCCTACGGTATGATATTTGTGTAGAATGGTGACATGGTTGACATCGCCACTGTGATTGGCGCGGCTATCCTCACTTCGAATGGAACATGTGCCTTGGGTGGCAAGACTGTGACCTCAAATGGTGCGGGTACATTTGCCGGAGACACGAATTCAACCTCAATTGGTGCCGGTGTCTTTTCGGGTGGCGCTTCTTCAAAATATAGAGGTATAAACATATTTACCTCAGCGTCCTCAGCCGGTTAGATCTGGACTATGATTGGATTGAGAGTAATTGTTGGCTTCTTCGGGTCATCACCTTCTGCGATCAACCCGATTGATCCATTGGGATCCAAGTCATCTTCTATTTCAATCATGTGGATACCTCTACCCTCATGGTCTGGCAGAGGGTTGTTGCAGACGTTTGGAGCGGGTTCCCTTGCCACAATGATCTTGTTATCAATCAAAGACTGTATCTTGTCTATCAAGTCGTGGCATTCATTGATGGTGCCCTTTCATGCCGGAGTGGTATGCACAGGACTTGTTTGGGTTAACCCACAAAGAAGGGTTCTCAGGGGTTGCAGCAGGGATGGGGATGACATAACCAGTAGCTTTGAGCTTCTCATATAGCTGGTCGACGGGTTCAGCGATGGCGGTATATTATTTTTGAGGTCTGCGATCAAAATTAGATCGAGGTCTGGGGAAGTTTTGGCGTGAAGGGGGTGATTGGTAATGGGATGAGCATTATAAGTTTGGTAGACATGAGCGGGTTGGGAGTGTCTGGGTGAAGTAAGTTGGTATGTAGGAGGTGGATGTGACTGATAAGTTGGTGGTGGAGCTTGGTACGAGGGTGAGGGTGCTTGGTAATTTGGGGTTGGCTGGTATGTGAGTGGAGGTGTTGGGTAAGCTTGGTATTTGAGGGGAGACTTGGTCCTTTGTGCAACCATCACGGCCCCTACGTCCCTTTTCTTAGACATGCCACCGGACTGTAAATCCTTATTTCTAGCTTGCAAGGCATCGAAATTTGTAACCATACCACTTTTAATACATTCTTCAATTCATTCACCTAATTTGATAATGTCGGAGAACTTGTGGTTCTCAATCATCATTAGCCGCTCATAGTACTGCGGGTCCTAAGCCCTGACAAAGAACTTGTTCATTTGCTCCTCTTCTAAGGCGGGTCTGAACCTTAGCAGCTTTGGACCTCCAGCGAGTAGCATACTCGTGAAATGTCTCTGTGGGCCTCTTCTTCAAATTCTTGATATAGAACACGTCTGGTGCATTCTCTATATTAAACCTGAATCTATCCACAAAGACAGATGCCTTGCCTACCCAGCTTGACCACTTCTTGGGATCCTGGCTGATGTACCAAGATAATGCATCTCCTTTCAAACTCCTCATGAACAGCTTTATGTGGATCCTTTTATCCTTCCCTACTCCAACCAACTTGTCGCAATATGTCCTCAGATGAACCCTTGGATCACCCGTACCATCAACATTTCGAACTTGGGAGGCTTGTACCCCTCAGGCAGTTCGACATCAGGCTATATGCAAAGGTCTTCATAGCTCAACCCCTCGATTCCTTTGCTTCACTCAACGCCCTGAATCCGACTGGTCAATTTCTTAAGTTCCTCGGCCAAGTTCCTGATAAGCAAATCCTTTTCATCTGACTCAGGTGTACATGAGATAGGTTGGGTGGAGTGTGGCATGGTATCCACGTAGATAGGATTGTTATGGAGGCCTGGTGTATGGGTGTGGAAATGGTCGTTTGTGGAGTTCTGAGGTTCTGGGATGAGTGCTGGAGTGTTGTTTGGGGTATGGCAGGTGTTGCATTGGTTCTTTGGTGGACCTGTATGATAATGAGGGGCAAGATGATTCTATTGTTTTGGGATATTTTGAGGAGGTGTAGGGTTTTGAGCGTTGGGGAAGTTGATATCTGGGGTGCTGAGGGAAAATTACAGGTTTACCAGATTTTGAACCTGATCGAGCTCTTCCTGGAATTTCAACAGTTTTTGTTCAAGTTGTGACACATTCTCGTTAGGAACCCGAATACCCTGGCCATCAGTGGCCTCTACCCGTTCAGCTGTATTCTCCTTCCTGATGTTGTTTAAATATTCCATCTTGCCTTTGTTCTTGCCTTTAATATGACTAAGAGGAGGAGTGGGTGGAGGGCCCCTGGATCTTGTGAAATCTGATGATGATGCCAGAGTACACGAACTAACCTTTGGGGAGGGGAATAATAAAAACAAAAATAAAACAAAAGGTAATCAAGTTAGTGAGGATTATAAAAAGTATTGAAATATATAAACACATACTGAGGGAATGTAAAGCGTGTCCTAATTTGGGAACCTCTTTGTGCCCGAGGTAGGCCTAGCGACAAATTGGTTTGGAGAACTTAGAAAGCTAAATGCCTCATTTTATTGTTAAAAATAGACGAATCCCAAAACGACACTAAATAAGCAAGAAATAAAAGTCACTAATGGCCATTGGCCTTATTACATTCATAAAGCGGAAAAGTAAATTCCTATCTATTTGGTCCCAGAAGGACTCCCCAGACTCGGCATCCCTGGCTCCTTCGAACAACCTCCCCAATTCACGAAGTGCCAGCAACAGGTATGCTCTGGCTAGATGTCCACCTTCGGTCCCTTTAGCCTTTCGACAATATTCAACCTTTTTGAGAAATTTCTCCTCCAGTTCTACTATGCCTCGCTCCAAGTATCCTAGCCTTTTGTTGGCACTGATAGCCATGTCTTTCCTCTCCTCAATCAGCTTCTTGTTGGACTCTTGTATCTCTTGGTGTTTGCTCTCGCATTCACGGATCCTTTGGCGCAACTGGTTGTACTTGACTTGCGCCTCGGCCTTTTATCTATAATTTAGTGACCTCGAACGAACACTGGCTGGCCCAGACCATCCTAATTGTCTTCCAACCAACCAGAATAGAAAGGAGTACAGCCGGCATGATATATCTCTGGCTCGATGATATCTTTCCCCACTACGATCTTGCAGTGCCACATGTGCTGGGCTTGGCACTTGTTGAAACTATCATCATTTTGGAAGTCAGCTCGGGGATGGCTCATCTTGTCGACCTTGGGTATAACTTGCTTCCTACCAGCTTGCCTCAGAACTCCAAGAGGGACGTAAGGGTATGTTCCTCTTAGACCAATTAGTATCAGGAAAGGTGAATCTCTTGAACGCGCGATGAACTCCTCTGTAGGAAACCACTCGAACATCCATTGAACCTGTTCTTCAGTCCGATTATCAAAGAGCTCAACCCATTCTTTGGCATTCTTAGGATGGGCGAACATGTCAAGGATGTAATTCATTCGCTTTGGATGGTGGAAAGCGATATGGTCATCCTTGTCCCTTCGCTGAATTTGTTGTCGGTATTCGCCTTTTTGGAGATGTTCCATGAGCCAAAGTTGAAGTAGTAGATTGCAGCCGTCGAAGTGTCTCGCTCCTTGTTGACTCTTCTCTAAGGCTCGATATATATCTGCGATGATCATGGGTACAATGCTGAACGTCTGCCCACCAATCCCCTCCATTAGGGTCATAGTAACCATAGCCAGCCTAGTATGGATTCTCCCTTTCTTCATTGGAAACACGATCAAACCCAGGAAGCAAAACATGAAGACGAACACCCTATGAAGGATATGTCCCAAGGACGTGGTGGCAAACTCCTCGGGGAAGGTACGGTATTATTTGCTGTGACCGTACCTTTCATACAGGTAGTCAAAAGGGATGTATGACTCCTTTAGGCATACCAATTATACGTTCTTCTTCAAACCTATAATTTTAAGGAAACCCTTGCTTGTGCGGTTCTCAAGCATTAGCAAACCGGAGTTTCCCACACTAAACCAGCCAGTCCTCCTATCTCCATTAGTAAAGGTCTCATTTCGATGTCCCCAAAGCGGAACACGGCCCTTTCGCAATCCCAAAATAAGTTAGCAGCTTCTATTATCATGTTGTTAGGCTGGACCTCCAGGAGTGATGGTAGATTACCCAGATATTTTGACGAGGGTTTTATCACTAGAATGTAAATCTTTCCACCAGCTTAGCAATCTTGGGTGGATGTTGGTGACCATGCTGAATCTGGGGACTTCGTGCCTCATATTTCTGCAAGACTAACAAGGTTAGGCCTTTACCCCCACTAGACTCGACTATTTAATATCAACAATTAGCATGAAGCATTTAGTTCTCCAAATAAATGCATAGAACGTGATGATGTCCGTTTGTGCTTAGGGAAACCCAGTGGACTTTTGGACAAGGCTATCTTAAAGGATCATTATGTGGACAACATAACTAACCCGACTAGGTTTGACCAATATGCATGCCCAATTTAAACAGAGTAGGGTTTCTATGGGGTTTTAGACTGGTACCCTTGAGCGGAGAACTCAAGGGGGAAGGCATGGAGTTGTCGACTGCACCGCTGATCGACTAGATTTACCACAAATATGCCTTTCCGAATTTAGGGGGTAATGATATAGGAAGGGCACAGCCACTCATCAATCGTTGCTATAGTATTTGTTTGGCACGAGTGGAGTATGATGTTGAGCATGATTATGCAATAATTAAAAGCATGTTGACATGTATTTGCACGTTAAGAAATCGATAAATACAACAGTTTCATAACTTAAAGCAGTTAAAGGAAAGAAACAAAACGATATGTCAGTTTTGATACTGAAGAAGAAATTAAATGCTTAAAGAAATTAAACAAATAATTGCACATAAGGGGTACAAATTCACAAAAAATGGAATGAACTGGTAAAAGCCTAAATATCTCCAGCAGAGTCGCCATGCTATCGCGCCCCCTTTTTCCTCCGCGAAAATCGGGTTTATGACATTTTGGTATGGGACAACTCTTTCCTTTCGGGAAGAGGGTTTGCATTTTATGAAGAGTCGCCACCTAATGATTTTAAGGTGCCTTAGGGCACCTATAGTGTTCATTCCAAACTATGTTTGATAACTAGAGACAGGGTAAGGGCTTGAAATTATCCGTAGGGGAAAGTGTTAGGCACCCCTCAGGAACCACTAGTTTGGTTCCCGGCCAAACAGTTTTTGTGAATTTGTACAATTAGGAAATAAACAAGTATGGCTCAAATAGTAGGGGATTTATGTTTAAGAACACATATGTTTGAAAAGCAATTAATGAAAAGAAAAGAATTATAGCCTAAGCACATTTGTGAATATTGAGTGGTGTCCTAGGTTTGTTTATAATATGGATCACATCAATGTAATACCCGGTATGACACTTCTCAAAGGGGGGCTACACATGGCATTAATGCACCGGTCATCATATCCATATCTACCCTTTCCCGCCCAGTGAAGGTAATTAAAGAGAGAGTTGGTCTCGATCCCTGTTGCATGCTGTTACCCATCCCTTTCTATCAGTCCCGGAAGAATTTAGGGCTCCTATCCTATAAGAGGGGGGGTTCTAGTCAGACCCTCAGGTTTAAAGGAAAAATACTAGGCGACAAATAAGAACACATAGGACTGCATTTAGGGGGAAAACACAAAACAGATAGAAGGCTCAGATATACCTCCACAATTAATGCACATAGATAGCACAACTCATACACAGATAAGGTCCGAATTCAGATCCTAAGCATGGTATCTAAGTGATAACAGCAGAACCAAATTTATTACATGACTTAGAAAGAAGTCTGAATCAGGATTGCCTACTGATTTTAACATGCTGACAGTTAAACAAAGACAAATCTGGTTTTATTTAAAGTTTATTACCTAAGGCTTGCCTAGGAGTAAAACAATATGCAGCGGCTATTCAGAATTATTAAAAACAGTTTGGAACCTGATCATGCTGTTCTAGTTGATACGAATTGGAGAATGTAGAGATTATTACCAGTTTTATTCAAAAAACAATCACAATGTGAGATTATTTTATTACCTTTTCAGGAATCAGTAATTAACTAGGCGTATTAAGCAAAAAATGCAAACAGGATCCTAGAACATGATATCTAATATGCATATGCAAATGGCAGGATTGTTAAAAAACAGAATCCCTAAGGCATGATTTCTAAATGCGCGCAAGAGTTTGCAGAATTATTGAATATGACTTCTAAAAGTAAAAGAGTAACAACTTTTATGCCAATGTTGTTATTGTCCTAGGAGCAAGATTTCTAAGTGACAGATATAAAACATGGATTAGTGACGGATGAGATGCTGAAGCAATAAACATGGGACCTAAGAGCATGATTCTAATGCATGTATGAATCCTAAGCATGGTTCCTATTGCACAATTAGGAATATAACCCTAACAACATGTTTTCTACCCTTAACAACTATAACATGCATATTTATCCCATCCCTTTTCAATAGCCACCCAATACTTGTTTACAAATTATTACAGACCATGTGAATGAATTACATAAGTAGAAAAAATAAGAAGTTACAGTATGGGAAGCTTGATTAGGACTTCCTCCCTAAGTTATGTAATAAATCACTTCAAGTGCTAGGATTGTTCCATAGCCCTTTCCATATCTAGGTGTGTCAGAGTTCCCTAAGGACCTCAACGGATCCCGGACAGTGCTCACACCCAGATTGCTTAACCAAGACACAGCAAGTGCAGTGTGGAAAAGCCAGCTTTCATGTGTCCAAGTTCAAAGGGAGCTCAAGGGTCCCAAGGCAAGGCTCACTCAAAAGGGGCAGAACCTAGTGGTGTAAGAGTATATGTGAGAATGCTTGACATTGATTTAAAAGAGTTGAGTTGGAAGACAGATTTCAAACAGCATGTTTGAAATAAGTTTGCAAAACAACAGAAGAGTTTGCCTTAGTGAAAACAATAGGAGTAACAACAACTTGGGATAAGCTAGCACACACAGGACAAGTTCAAAGAATAGGATCATTTCAACATTCACAAGCAGGGAAGTAAGGGGTTGGGGATATATAGGTTTGAACTGTGATCCGACTGAGCAAATCAGTCATGATAGCAGACATATAAAACATAGGGACGAATGCAGCAGGATTATGTTGAAGATAAGAGTTTTGTTGAACAAAATTTGACATACCATTAGGGCCAATAGAAGGCACCAGAAAACTTAGTGACTTCATGGTTATACTACTTAAGGGAGGGGTAAAGGAAATAAGTGAACATGTTGGACCAATATCAAAGAACTAAGTAAAGTTTGATATGATGATTACACATAAGGTAGAATTTAGACATACTTAATAACAACAAACATAGAAACAAATTGAAGAACTAGTATAGTAACAAGCAGGGATGTATAGGCATGGAACACATGAAGTTGAGTTTCAGAATTGAACTAGGAACATACCAGTTAAGGAAGCAAAGTGCAGAAAAGTAAAGCAAGCAGAGTTCCACAGTCCAGCCTTGGTTTTCAGCCGGCTAGATAAGCAGTTAACACAAGTAGCAGAGAGAGATGAGAGAGTTTTTATGTGTGTGTCTTTTTGAACTAATTGTTCGTGTCCTATGCTAAGAGAGGGTAAAGTATTTCTAGTTTGAGAACAGGCAGGAAAATAAGGTAATAAGTACTAACTTAGCACCATAATACAAATCAGAATCAATTAAAGAGCCGAACTCTCTTCAATTAAGGAGCCATGGTTCAAACGGGTACAAGTTGTGTCAAATAAGAAAAAGAATTGCTTGTAAGACTGATTTTACCATAATAGGAGTAGTAAAAGCATGTAGCATGTAATAAGGACTAAGTACAGAATATTTTCAAATAAGGAAAGTACATTTGTGCACATAAACAAGGTAGAGTACAATTTGATTCTGAAAATTAGTTCAAAGAATCACGAATGAGATTGAAAATCGCAGGGAATTAGCACTAACTAAGGAAAGTATCACAAAAGTGAGGAAGCAATTTCGAAAAAATCGGTACAGAATTACAAGGAAAATACACAAAATCACAGATGTAGGTTTAAGGAGATTGCACAAAATCAACATAAATTATGTGAACAATCAATAAAACAAATAGTCGGACCTATTAAATGATATATAACACGTGTTTGGGCAAAATCAAAGAACCCCTAAGAACAAATTAGAGCAGGAAGTACAAGAACATACATGAAACCTAAAATGTTCATGAGAGACATGCAAACACATCGCAAACAGACTCAAACTTCAAATCAAACTCGGAAGTATTAGGGTTTCTTAACAAATTGAATCGAGCAAAAAGGAAAGACTCAGGTGATGTTTAAACATGCTATAAATCAAAGTAATTGCTAAAATTAGAAAGAAATCATTTTTGCAAAAGGGTTTGGAAACCCTAGTCTGGAAAATGAAGAAATCGTTTGAAATCGGAGAAATATTTTGAGGAAAACAGGTGAAAAACTTAAAAAACCCATAGATCCATCACAGATCTAAAATGATCGGAGGATTTATAGCTAGGTTTTTTCAGAAAATAGCAGAGACGAAGAAAAAATTGGTTAAAAACTCATGGATACACCTAGATCTAAGACATATCTAAAGAAAAGTGGAAAACCTCAAGAGTTAGGGTTTTAGAGAACCCAAAGAAGATGAGAGGACTTAAAATGTTACCGGTTTTGGCCGGAAAAGGCATGGATCTGACTCGAACAACCATGAATGGACGGAAAATGGCATAAAAGACCATGGATAGGAGTTAAACAAGATTTGGACTATCTCTTCGAGATGTTTGCATGAAATCACAAAAACGAGCAACCAGGAGACGAAGGAGACAAGTATACGTATCAAACAGCCATGGGAATCCATGGATCGAGTGAGGATCGAAGGGATTAGGACTAGTTTTGGGTGGCGGCAGCTAGGGTTCGGTCTGGGTCTCAGAGAGAACTGGAGAGGAAAGGGAACGAGGGCAGCGGAGTTTGGTGAGAATGAGAGGGGTCGTTTGGGATTAATTATGGAAAGAGTGAATCCGGGCCGTTGATCAAAATTGATCAACGGCCAGGATTAAATCAAGTATAAGCCAGGTATGGTATGGGTTTGGTTTAATTGGGTTGGGGGTCTGTTAGATTTAGGCTAGAATTGAAAGCCAATTTGGCTATATTTTAAATAGCCAGTTTTTCCTTATTTAATTTATAAAAAATAGTAAATGGTTTCTAGAAGATAATTTAAAGTGCTAAATTGATTTACAACACATAATTAGCAATTTAAAAATACAGGATCCAATTTTATGCACATAAAACATAATTAAATCTTAAAAGGGTTAATATTGCAATTATGTACAATTTAGCTTTAAAAATACTAAATGTAATTATAAAAATATATAAAAATTACCTTAGCCATATTTTGGCATAAATATAGAAATCCAATAGATGAATTATCAAAACAATAATTTTGAAAATAATTATTGGGGTTTTTATGGATAAAAAAAAGGGAGAAAATAAATCAATTTAAAACTTTAAAATTATGAAAAAATAATAAAACCCTTGGACATGCTTATATGCATATATATTCTATTGTGAAGGTCTTTTGCATATTGAAAAATATATAGGGAAAAAAATTGGGTATCAACAGTGAAGAGACAAATCTTGTGCTTACCTGGGAAAAATGCCACTTTATGGTCGAGGAGGGCATTGTCCTCGGCCATAAGATCTCAAAGAACGGAATAGAGGTGGACAAGGCTAAAATTGAAGTGATTTCAAAGCTTCCTCCTCCTACTTCAGTCAAGAGGGTTAGGAGTTCTCTTGGGCATTCGGGGTTCTACCGAAGATTCATCAAACACTTTTTAAGGTAGTGAATCCTTTGTGCAATTTATTGGAAAAGGATGCCAAGTTCGTGTTTGTGATGAATGCATGAAAGCATTTGAACTTCTCAAGTGCAAATTGAAAACCACTCCCATTATTACGGCACCCAATTGGAGCTTAGCTTTTGAGCTCATATGTGATGCAAGTGATGTTGCGGTAGGAGCAATCTTGGGTCAAAGAGTCAACAACATGTTTCACCCAGTGTATTATGCAAGAAAAACAATGAATGATGCTCAAGTGAATTACATAGTGACGGAAAAAGAGTTGCTAGCAATTGTGTTTGCAATGGAGAAGTTTAGGCCTTATCTCATGGGTGCCAAGGTGATAGATCATAGTGACCATGGAGCACTCCGCTACTTGATGACAAAGAAGGATTCTAAGGCTCGGTTGATGAGATGGGTTCTATTGCTTCAAGAGTTTGACCTTGAGATTGTTGATCAAAAAGGTAGTGAAAACCAAGTGGCGGACCACTTGTCCCGCTTGGAGGAGGAGGGGAGGCCCCGTGATAGCCTCAAAATCAACGATTCATTCTCTGATGAACAACTCCTCTCTGTATCTGTAAATAGCATGCCTTCGTTCGCGGATGTTGCCAACTTTCTTGTGACCGGTGTTGTTCCGTGTGAGCTCTCTTCTAACCAAAGGAAGAAGCTTAAACGGGATAGCTTGGACTACTATTGGGATGAGCCTTATTTGTTTAAAATTTGTAATGATGGTGTGATCCGAAGATGTGTTCCAGAAGAAGATTAAATGAGTATTCTGAATGCTTGTCATTCCTCCCCCTACGGTGGTCATCATGGTGGGGCAAGGATAGCTTCAAAGGTGCTTATTTGTGGCTTTTATTGGCCTATATTGTACAAGGATGCAGGTGAGCTTGTGAAGAGATGTGATGAGTGTCAGAGAGCATGTGGAATGTCAAAGAAGGATGAAATGCCTCTCACTACTATTCTTGAGGTTGACATATTTGATGTGTGGGGCATTGACTTCATGGGACCTTTTGTGAGCTCATGTGGTAACACATACATTCTGGTGGCCGTTGATTATGTTTCCAAATTGGTTGAGGCCGTGACTTTACCCAACAACAAGGCTCGGAGTGTGGTGGCTTTTCTCAAGAAGAATATCTTTACTTGGTTTACCACTCCTAGAGCAATCATCAGTGATGGGGGTTCTCATTTCTTCAATAAGGCATTTGACATTGTCCTCGTCCCCTAGCCGGGGAGGACTCTGTTTCCCGTTTTTGTTTCTCACCGCCACCTCTAGATTCAACCATTGTCTGCAAACATAATCAGTGGAAAATTGTTAGTACTGGTGCTAAAAGAAGCAGCGAAGAAAAGCAGAAGAACAATTGACAGTGCTAGAAAAAGTTGTAGACCGCTGACAGCGGTTAATGAAGCGCGGTCGCGGAATGAACACCGCTGACCGCGGAAAATGCAGCGTGGCCACGGAGTTGTGGGAATAAGACTACCCACCCTCTGATTCTATGGCACCGCTGAGCGCGGAAAATTGGGCGCGGCCGCGGAGGTTGCACCGCTGTCCGCGGAAAATCAACCGCGACCGCGGACCCATCATTTTACTTCTCTGAACTTGCGGAATGCTGACCGCAAGAAATGCATCGCGGCCGCGGAGGTTGGGCTACTGTCAGGGGAAATTGTCACCGCTGACCGCGGTCATCAATAATTCCAAACTCAATTTTATCTCATGAACGTTGATCGCAGAAAATACCACCGCAGCCACGGAACTCAAAAACGGCCTGAGCAATCCTACGGTCTCTATTTTTCATGCATTTAGCGGTTGTTATCTATACTATTAACCCCAACTAGCTATTAGGTCATCCACCCTAACTATTTAGGCCTAATTTAAATAATACTAACCATCCCTAGGTCAAATTTAAAAGAAAAGAAGAAGTAGAAGTATAAACTAACAACTAAAAGGAAAACAAGTACAAAATTAAAGAATAATGAAGGAGTGAAATTACCAGATATGTAATGTGTGATAAAAATGGACTCTAATTTTCTGTTTTGTGAAGATTGGGGCTCAGATGAACAATGCAATTATAGCTTGGGAGTGAAAAGATCGAAAAGGGTAAAAGGCTTCAAGATCTCATATTTATAGAAAACACCCTTGGACCCATAATACGTACCTGGCACGGTCGCGGAAAATCACTACGATCCGCGCTGCCGACGAACAGAAGGCTTGCTTGATTGAATCAACCGCTGATAGCGGAAAATAGTACGCGACCGCAGAAAGGCACCACTGACCGCGATAAAAGCTCCGCAATCGCGGATGAAACTTCAGAGAAGTCTCATTTTGAACTTTTCAATCCCGGCTCCACCATCAAATTACGCCCCGCGAACTGACCACCGCTGACCGCAGAAAATAGAGCGCTGTCAGCGGTCCAACTTCAGATTGTTGCACAATTTTTCCAGCTTTGTCCTGCATTGTATCAAACATTCCTACACACATCTCACAACCAGTTAGTTCAAAACAAAGCCTACACTAAGAAGAAAATCAATAACAAGAAAAACACATGGGTTGTCTCCTAAGAAGCGCCTGATTTAACATCGCCGCACGATGCAGGTTACCGTCAATCATTTGTGATAGATTACTGCCACCACATGGTTGTCATCAAACTTGCCTAGATAGTGCTTCACTTTGTGCCTTTTAACTCTGAAGATTTCACCATTTTTGTTTTTCAAATCAAGAGCAGCAAACGGAGTTACAAGCACCACCTCAAAAGGTCCACTCCATTTTGACTTGAGCATTCTCGGGAACACTTGTAACGGGGAGTTGAATAAGAGAACCAAGTCACCCTCCTTGAATTCCTTGCTTCGCACATGCTTGTCATGTAAGTACTTCATCTTGTCCTTATATAAGGACGAGCTGGGATAGGCATGAAATCGGAACTCATCTAGCTCATTGAGTTGCTCCACCCGGAGATTTGCTGCAACATCCATTCAAGATTTAACTTTCTCAAAGCCCACATAGCCTTGTGCTCTAACTCAACCGGGAGCTGGAAAGCTTTCCCAAATACCAACTGGTACGGATACATACCAATCGGAGTCTTGTAAGCAGCCCTATAAGCCCACAAAGCATAATCCAGTTTCTTTGACCAGTCAGTCCTATTTGCATTGACACTATTTGACAATATGCTCTTAATCTCCCTGTTAGATACCTCAACTTGCCCATTAGCGTGAGTATGGTAAGGGGTTGAAACATTGTGATTGACACCATTCTTTGCAAGCAATAAGTTAGCCCCAGCAATACGAAAATCAATTGGGAAAATGAGGAAAAACATTAGAGCTGCAGCCAGAGCTGCATCCCACTCAGAGGGAAGTGACTATGTCCCCTCTCGGGAGGCCTCAATGGGTGACTCGGTGCCCACACATGTACCAGACTTCCCGGGGAGATTTCATTTGACAGATGAGCCTACACCCCAGCCTCTCCTACTTCTCCTGCTGCTTCTGAGTTGTCTGATAGCTCAGCGGAGAGTAGTGAGTCCTCAGCTTCAGCCTCACCCACTGCTTCGTCACTAGCACAAAATCCCATAGATGTAGATGCGAGGTACCGGATGACGGGAGAGGGGGTGACACCCAGACCGGAGGTGTGGAAAGGACAAGAAAATCGGAGGTGTGGCAACAAAAGATTTGTTAGTGGCTGGCATATCACAAGTTCAGGGAGTGGTGGCCTCAAAAGTCACTCATACATGAGCGTGAGTTCATAGAGCGGGATCTTTTGCGCCACAACCCCGATGTGAAGCAGATCTTCAATAAAAGAGTGGGGTGGGAATATTTCACTAGCAAGGTGCCGGATGCTAATGAGCACCTAGTCAAGGAATTCCACGCCAATGCCTCCCATATCAAAAAGGGCACATTTGTGACTAAGGTGTGGAATCTGAAGGTCATGTTTGACGGAAAGACTCTGAATGATTATCTCGGATTCCATGATGAAGATGAGTCGCGGTACATAGAGAAAGTGGTTATGGATGAGGCAGCCCGCTCGTGGTTGGAATCACTACTGGCTCCCCCGGATACTACTCCAGCTTGGTTGGCAGCGGGGGTTCCTATCTACAGGAACATCGTGAACTTTGAGGCAAAAGGTTGGGAGACATTTGTGTGCACCAGACTAGCCCCACTACTTACGACAGTGACATGCCGATTTCCCGGGCGATAGTAGTGGCGACTATCATGGCGAGATTCCTGATCAATGTTGGGAACATCTTTTCTAGGGTGATCACAAGAGTGATCAACGAGGGTGATAGATCTTACCCCTTTCCGAACTTCCTCACCATGTACTTGGAAGATCGGGAGGTAGAAAAAGGGATTATGATATCAAGGTGAAGCCTAAGAAGCCCTTATTATGGTACAACCTTCAGGGTCCCGGCAACCCCAAATCCAAAGGCAAAGCTACTACTTCTACTGGCCAGTCTGAAGAGCCAGCAGTGGTAGTCACTACTTCACAGCCTCCCAGTGCCATACCGGATCCTGCCTCCGGACCACCTACTTCCATGCCGTCCTTAGTGCCCTCCTCCTCAGCATACTCGTTGACTGCTCATAGGTTGAACCAAACACTCTCCAGCATCAACAACTAGATGCAGGCAAAAACTTCTAAGTTTTCTGTGATTTCCAATTCAGTGGCAACCGAGTCAGTTCCCGCACAGCCCAGGTGCCAGCTTCAGTGGAGGAGTCCCTTAAGGAGCTTCTGGACAATCAGAAGAAGCTCCTAGACAACCAAAAGCTTATCATGGATGCTCTTGCAGTTCAAGGAAAATCAATTAAGGAGCTGAGCAAGCAGACAAAGAAGCTGAAAAAGACTCGGGCCTCAAAGGAGTCGGTGAAGCAATTGCGGGGAGAGGTAGAGAAGATGAAGTCAGCTGGCGACTTACCATTGGAGCTCTTATTACAAGACCAGATTCCAGTAGCTCAGGCAGAGCAGGTTCAGGAGTAGGAGACAGAGGGAGAGCCTAGGAGGAGGAGAGTGATGCCCCAGGTTGATGTTGTGGAGATTCAGCTGGAGGATCCTGAGGGAGGTGCCTCAGGCCAGCCACAAGACCCCGAGCCAGGTGATCCAGGCACCCAGCCACAGGACCCCATGCAGACAGAGGACCCATAGGGTGTTTTCTTTACTCTCTAACCCTCTTTTTGATCTTATTTTTTGTTATTTAGCATTGAGGACAATGCTAGCTTTCATTTGAGTGGGTGGTCCTATTTTGATTTAAGATAATGGGATGTATATATGACACTTATTTTTCCTTCATTGTTGTTTTTCACTTTGGTATGTATATAACTTTACCATTTATTTTATTTTTCTTTATTTTTCAATTTCAGTCTGTATATAAAGTTACTTTCTCATGTATATATTCATTCTCTCTTATGTATATTCGTCTCAATCCCCTATTGTACATATTCAGTTTACTTTTCGTATTTTACTTCATAAATTCTTTTGCAACTCTCCTTAGTAGCATAACTTCTTTTTTGGTTCGTAGCTTCTTATTTTACAAGTTTTTGTGATCAATAAGCCTTTGATTTTCATAATGCCACGGTTCTTTCCAAAGATGGAGTTTGTGTGAATCGAGTGGCTCATTCCGATGATGGATGGAATGACAACCTTCTTAAGGATTTTGAGTTTGTTTTTCTTTTCGTTTTTGAGTTGATAGTAGCTAGTGAGAAATAGTGCCTCAGGCAAAGCTTCACTTGGGCCGAACACGTTTACCTTGGATCTTATGGTTAAAAACAAATTGGTGTGTATAGGATGGTGATAGTTTTGACCTTGAGACTCTTGTGTTGACTAAACAATCATCGAGTGGTTTCTCGGAACCATTTGTGTTTCTCAAATCTTAGCTAAGGTTGTTGTGAGCCCTCGACTCTGTCTCTTTAGCAATCCTATAGCTTGTATGGTGAGGTATTGATTTGCAAGCCCAAGTCCCGTGCCAATAAGTCTAGAACTTGCCCTGAATGTTTGTCTAGGCGAAATCATAAGTGTAGCTCGACTTGAGAAGTGATCATAGGCTCTCCTTGATCCTAATTGAGACTTGAAAACATCCATATCCCACCAATGATGATATCTCTAGTCAATCCCGTTGAGACATAGCCCTTATTCTTTCAATAACCATGATACAAGCCTTTATCCGTTCTAAAATGATCCTCTCTTGGCACCCCATCTTTCCTTAGCACAAGGCAAAAACATAAGTTTGGGGGAAGAGACGAGGAATGCAAAAGTGATAAAAGGTACAAAATGAAGAAAAGAAAAGGCAAAAAGAAAAAGAAAGAAAAGCCATAAAGTTAAAAAGAAAGTGAACAATGTGGAAGAAATTAAGGGATTCAATAAAAGCAAAGATGAAAGGCTTTGAAATACTAGAAAGGAGAAAAAGGATTGAAATGAACAAGAAAGAGTGACAGTGTGTCTCTCTAGCCGCTAAGGAAGAACTAAATGACTCAAAGAGTCAAGAAAATGTGAGCCAAAATGAAGCAAATGATGTGCTTAAGGAAAGATGAAACCTTCATAGACCAATATTTTCTACCCTGAACCAAAAGCCTTCATTACATTCCCGCAAAAGCCCTATATGATCTTGAATTGAGTGAGCTTACATTAGTGGTGATTCACATAAGGGGCAAGCTTATGGTACTTAGAGCCGGACTTGTGACCTTCCTTTGAAAGAGATGAGTGTGTTTTCCACAATCCTTGTTCTAAGTGCTACAATATAAAAGTGAGGTTTGCATATGGAGAGTTGAGGAGTATGAGTTTGGGTTCTACAATGACCAATGTAGTAGAAAGAGTTTTCTTGATGAGTTGAGTCAACTCTTGATACTTTTGTGTCGCACTAAAGCCATGGTGCTAAAAAGGTTGTGTACTGTTAATAATGCATTTGAGTTGAGGGTAATTGTTAGTCCCAATTGATCTTGATGAGGTTACTTTAGGACAGCTGAAATTTTCCTTTTTTTTATCTTGAGGAGGTAGGTATTACTTTGTTTGCTTGAGGACAAGCAAAAGCTTAAGTTTGAGGGAGTTGATAACTAGGGATTCTAGCCTATTTTATGCTCTTTTTTGCTTAGGTTTTGGATTAAAAGTGTGTACAAGTATTCCCGAAAGCTAACTTATTGTGCTTGTTTGCAGTGTTTGGTCAAAAAGAGACAAGAAAGTCAAAACCAGCTCATAAAGGAGTGAAACCTGCACAAGTTCAAAGCTGAGTCAAAAGGGTGCTGACAGCGAAGAAACAGACGTGGACGTGGAGGGTCCACCGCTGAGGCGGTCTTGATTACGCCCTCAGCGGTGGCTATGTTCAGAGAGTGATGTTTTGGGATTAACAAATTACCGCTCCCCGCGGTGAAATTGTGCGGCAGCGGTGTCTCTTACGCGGCAACGGTCAAGTTATCGCCCTCAGCGAAAGCGAGAATCAGAGAACCAAAAGTGAAGCTAAAAATTGAAGACCGCGGTCCGCGCTTGCTTTTGCGTGGCCGCAGTAGTCATAGCGCTGTAACAGTCTATTTTTCGCTGTCAGCGGAATTCTCATAAGGGCAATTTTATCTGGAAAATTTAACTGTATATAAATAGTTCTTTTTCAGATTTTTAGGTCATCTGTTGTGAGAGGAACATGTGATTAACATCCTTTTGTAATTTTGAGTAATTTTAGAGCTTGGTTAACCATTAAGCTTATATTTTTCTCTTGTAATTACTTCTTATGGGTTATATTTCATCTAAATCTTTGATTTCTTCTTTGATTATGAGTAGCTAAACCCATTAGCTAGGGTTGTGGCTCAACCCTAGTGTGGGTATTTAACGGGTCTTCAATTTTAGGGCTTAAATGTTTATGGGTGAATGATATTTTGCTTGATTTATGCTTTAAATGTTGAATTGGTGGTGGCGAACACCGATTTGTGCCTTTTTGACTTAGGCTCTTCTTGAGAAAGAGAGCCTAAGTCTAGGAAATTCTGGCCAACAAGGAGTTGCAGTGCATTCAAGAGATTGATAGCCCCAATTAAAGGGTTAAACCTAGAGATAGTAATACCCGACTTGAGCCAAATTTGCTTGCATCGTTTGACACCCAATTGGGCTTGAGAAAATCAATTAGGGAAAACTCACTCAAACTACCGAGAGGTATAGAGTGAGTAGTTATGTGCAATGGCCATATCATGAACCCAATTATAACAAGTTTGCCCTAAGTTTTAGACCCCGTTAGATACCCACCTAGGTGCAAGTCACTTCCCTAGTGCCTTTAGACCAATTAAGAAAAACTTACAAAAATATCATACTTAACTTATTTTCCTTCATCATTAGTATTAAAGTAGAATACTAAACAAACAAAGAATGATTGGAAGTGGAATTAAGAACATCGTACATTGCTAGATTAGAAAGGAACCCAATTCCAAACCTATCTTAGCTCTCTGTGGATTCGATCCCGACCTTACGGGTAAAAGCTGCATCGATCGCTCTTGCCACTCTATAGTAGTATAGGGTTGGAGCGGATCAAGTATGCTATATCTAAATGCTTTGAAGGATAAATGATTAGATCAGAAATGAACCTTTATATTGACTGGATCCAAACATTAAACTTCTTTAACTTGACCAGCGAGCCGGGGACAAGGACCAAGATCGGAAACCAATGACGACCTCCTCAAAGAAAAGCTAAGGAACCAAATCCGTGAAGGAATCGCGTAAAAATCGAGCACGATGGTTCAAGGGTCTTTTTTATGGTGTTTGGTGTTGCGTTTCAATTGAGCTTGGGTGTGTTTTGTGGCTAAAAAGGAGCTGCTGCATTTTTCGGAGTTTCGTATCGTTTTTGAAGTGTGTTTAATGGGGTTTAAGGGCTGTTTTTTTGCCCAAAGAAGAAGGAAAAGACACTGACCCCTCTCTTTTTTTATTTTCCTTCCCGCTTTTGTGCAGTTTTTTGCTGGGACCAGATCTTTTATTTTTCTCTTCTTATATAGAATGCGTGACGAGAGGCTTGGACCAAAGTTTTGTGACGTGGGGGAATCAAAAAGGGAATGTGGAACACCCTGTCTACCTTCATTCTTCAACCTAGTTTGTTTTCCAACTCACATTCAATGCACCCCCTCCCATGATGGCTACTCATATGTCTTCATCCATGTACCCACCAAATCCTCATAACATGCAAATCGACAAACTAGACAACCAATTACCACCAAATCACTCCTACATACACTTACCTCCAATTGATACTTCCTTGCATACATATCAAACACCCAACAAATCAACGACACAATAGATTTAACCGATGAACTATGACATTCAGAAGACTTGGACACTTTTATTCCGTTAACAACTACTGATAAATCTAGACAATACACTTCCTGCTGGAAAAACTCAGTCATGGTCAATGTTTTTGACAAAACGGTAGGACACCAGTTATTAAAAACTAAACTCACAAATCTATGAAAACCTATCGAAGAACTACCACTCATATATATTGGATCCAACTTTATCCTTATAAAATTTCGTTACGAGGAAAATATGTTTAAGGCACTACATGAAGGACCTTGCTTCATATTAAACCACTTCCTCTCCGTCCGTCGTTTGGAACCCAAATTTATTGCATCAACAGCATAACTAACTTATGCTGCTCTATGGGTACGTCTCCTAGAACTTCCAACGGAGTTTTATGACCTCTAAATACTGCAAAAGGTAGGTAACAAGATAGGGCAACTCTTAAAGGTAGATACTTGTACATACACTACAACAAGAGGCAAGTATGCCCGCATTTGTATAGAAGTACCCCTAGAAAAACCAATAAAAACACATGTTCATATAGGAACCCATAAACAACTCCTTCTTTATGAAAGTCTAAGCCTATTATGTACCAAATGTGGTAGATTTGGGCACGCAAGCTGGAATTGCCAATTTACTCCAACACCACCCCTAAACACTCTACTCTCGTCACCCATACACCCACCCGATACTACCTCTCCAATCTCCATGTCAGAGTCGGAATGAAAATCTGTCATGTTTCCAAAAAAAAAACGAATACAAAATATGGGCGGAACGTCATAGGTCGACCAGTCACTGAAGCTCACAATTCCTCTACAATCGCTTACCACCCAAAGACAACGCATGGGAAGGTGGTGGACACGTCATCACTACATATAAAGCTAGGTAATATAAATAACCCTACTACTAACTGTAGACGCCCCCTTTTTCTAAAGCGAAATCGGGTTTACGGCATTTGGGAAGACAACTCTATTCCCGTTTGGGAATTGGGTTTTTGGAATTGAAGAGTCGCCACCTAATGATTGAGTGCATTAGGACACTAAGAAGGGTTTTTGAGTTGGAAAACCAGAGTTCGGGTAAGGGCTAGAAATTATCTCAAGGGGAAGGTATTAGGCACCCCTCAAGATCCACTAGTGTGGTTCCCGGCCATGCTATGTTGTGACTTTAATGCAACTAGATACACAAAGCATTTTACACACAAGGGCTGCAAACAAATACGAGACAAGTATGTGGGATCAAGGTCTAAATGATCTACAATTTGTTTAAAAGGGGGACTAAACGCAGAAAATTAATCAATATATTGAATAAACAAAGAAGGAAAATCTGGAAGAAAAGGCATAATGCAGTTAAATTAAGGAGGGGTTTTGAGTAGTGGAAAAGACAAGATTTTATAGATATTAAACAATGATGTATAAGAAAAGGTGTCCTTGTCTTATAAATCATATGGATCATCCACACAGCACCGATAGTCAATTGTACGCGTAGTATTATCGTGTGATCATCATCTCCATGTCTACCCTTCCCACCCCGTTAAGGTATTAAGCGCGAAATAGTCTCGTTTACTTATTGCATGCTATTACCCGTCCCACCTATCAGTCCTGGAGGCTTTTAGGACTACTAATCCTAAAGGGAAGAAGCTTGGCTTTTCAAAGGTTTAAAAAGGTTAAAATACTAAGGCGTCAAACAAAACACATGAAAGCAGTTATGGGAGCACAAAACAATTAAGGCTCAGATAAACCTACTTTAATCACAGAAAATCATGTAGTTTAGCACGTCTTACATGAACTGATTAGGTCAAAATTATGCTTAACGTTAGGCAGACTGGTTCATTACATATTTTTAGGCAAGAAGTTCGCATTAGGCTCGCCTGACTGCAACTTATCGAAGACCAGTGCAATTAATTAGCTACATACTTGTTTGCCTATGTGATGGCCTATAGGCATGGCATCTACTGGTTTCAGGAATAAAGAAACAAACTGATTAATAAAGTTCCCAGTTTTAACAAAATGATGCGAGTTCTGTAATTAGTGCTAATCTTAAAATGGGTGATTCGGATTCGATTGATAATTCCTATAGGCATGATTTCTAGCGTCGTTAACTTAAACACTTTTTATAGGCGTGGCGAAAGCGCAAAAACACTATAAGCATGGTATCTGAGTACTGTTAGTTTTTAACCCTATAAATAGGTTTGCCTGGTGAACAATGCATGCGTAGAGTCTGGATTTCTGGTTACTTATAGGCGTGGTATCCATATGGAGATGCAAAATTCCTATAGACATGGTATATATATGGATGCATAAACCTATTGACATGATATCTATGTGGATGCATAAACAAATAGGCATGGTATCTACGTGGATGCATAAACGTGCAAAGCTGTAGGCAAGATACATCAATACAGAAATGTGGTAATTCCCTATGAGCATGATATCTACCCCTTTGCATGCATGGTTACCCTTCCCTTTTCACTAATCACCCCATAGGTTATTACAAAGTTTTATTACAGACCAAGATGAATCAAAAACTGGAAATAAAATTACAATCAGAACCCTTAAGCTGCATCCAAGGAGCCTAATTCAAACCCAAGTCTAATAATATGACATGAGCCAACTGCCAGGATCAGGTTCCAAAGCCTTTCTCTTATCTGGGATGTGTCAAAGTTCCAAGGAATTTCAAGAACTCCAGGCAATGCTCACACCCAGATATCATAACTGAATGAAAGTGCAGTGTGGAAGGGCCAGCCCTCCAATGTGCCAGTTCTGAGGGAGCTCAAGGTCCCAAGGCAAGGCTCATTGGAGGGGGGCAGAACTTAGAGTCTAGGAACAAGTGTAAGTGCAGTAGAGGGGGTTAGGGAGTGCCAAGGTAGGCTAGTGGCCATGCCCAGCCACATGGTAGGCTGGCACACCCATGACCAACCTGTCAGCCAACAATTAAGAGCAAAGACCTATTGAAGGTTAGACTATGGTCTGGTCAGTGATTAGAACACTGCCAGACCAAAGTCTCAAACACAGCATACATATAAAGGGGAATGGGGATGGGAATTGAAAGAGTTTAGGACTCAAGAGGGTCCAGTTCATGTCCATGGAAAATAATATTGAGTATTTCCATGTTTTGATCCATAACTAAGCCATGTAAAGGGGAATGGGGTTTGGGACTCATATAAGAACAGAAACAATCAAAGTAAAATTTGCAGAAAGTTACAGCATGAAGACAGTGAACCTAACAAGGAATGGACTATAGAATAAACACATAGGGGGAGAGGCAGGAATTAAACATAATAACATACCAGTTGCAGAAAAGTAAGCAAAGAAAAGCAGGATTCTTTCAAGCAAATCCACAATCAGAAAAGGCCCGTTATGCTTGTGAGTTCAGAGAACTCGAGTGTTTTTGAAAATTCTAAGTGTATTTGAGAGTATTCAGTGAAAGTAATCAGAATTGATCGTGTATTTGAAAGTGTAGAAGGGCATCCCCTTTTATAGTGTAGAGAGACAAGTAAGAAAGGTAAGAAAACCTTTTAAAAATCAGTCACAAATATTCTCCCTTCAGTCAAGGGATTTAATTTCAAACGGGAGAATGTAATTAAGGAAAGGGAATTTCAGTAAAATCTTTTATAGCAGCATAAGAGGGGAAAATACATAAGGTTTATTTAAGGAAAGCATTCAACAGTACTCGATTTATAAAGAGAAAGGAAAGGGAATCAATCAGACAACTAACAAAATCAAAGTAAACAGGTTTGATTCGAATGAACCCAATCAAGAATAGGTAGAGGAGGGCTCAAACAAATAAAATCAATAGCAATCAGTCGAGACCCTATCAAAGGAGTCCAAAATCAATCAAGTAGTTGTCAAAACCTTTTGAAAGAGGAGTTTCTCATATATAAAGCAAACAAATCAAACAGAATGTCTAACATTGCAAGGTTTAGGATCATAAAACAAAAGAATACGAGTTCAGTCATAGATTCATAGTGCGTCTGAAGGTCCAGGGTCCCAAAGCGAAACCCTAATCCAGTTTATCAAAGAAACCCCCCAAATTCTAGAGTTTCAAATCGAATCAAACACCGAAACGAGAAGACAAGTGAACAGACTCAAGGAGTCTCATGAGAAACAAACAGACCATGATAGCAGGTTTGAAACAATCAGAGAAAGAAAATCGATTTGAAAGCATAAAAGGACATGTTTTGGAAACTCGAAACTTAGACAAGTCCAGAATAGACGAAACATGCTTAACAAGAACACAAACAGAGTTCAGAAAAGCAAAAGTCAAGAAACTCAGTAGTAAAAACACATGGTAGAAGAGTGAGGAAAATTTAACACAGATTAATCATGTGAGCACACATATAAAAGAAAAGAAGGACAATACATGCGTAATAGAGAAGGAAAACATATGAGCATAATATAGACAAACATCTAAAAGAAAAGAACAGCAAGAATCAAAAGACTTTCAGAAACCCTAATTTGAAATCAAACGATTTTTGAAAAGGAAATTTGGGGAAAACACTCAAAACGTCAAGAAGAACATAGACATAGCACAGATCTAAACAAATAACGGTGAAAGAACCTCGAATGGCTTAGGGTTTCAGAGAAACCCTAGAAGCATAAAGGCTTGGAACAACAAGATTAGATCCTGAGTCGAAACGATCAGGAATCAAGCTTCCAGTGTTTGAACATGCCAGAACGTGGCCAGAAAACCATAGATCTACGGATCTGAGATGGATCTGAAAAGAGACCATCGAGGTCAAGCCTCCAAACCTTGAGTAGCTTAGGCTCAGGGGTGATAGAGGGTGAGCACAGGCCATCCATGGCTGGAGACGCCATGGATTCCGGTGGGAATGAGGTGAGATAAGGCAGGAGGTGATTAGGGTTTAGGAGAGGTTAGAGAGCGTTTGAGGGAGACGAAGGGAGTTAGAGGCGGCGTCTCTATGCAAATGAGGTAGGGTTAGAGGGGTTAGACGACTAAAAAAGGAAAGGAAGGATATTGGTCGTTGATCAAAATGATCAACGACTCAGATTTAAAAGAAAACTGGGCGGGTTTAGCAATTGGGTCGTTTAATTTGGGGCGGAATAGGTCAAATTGGGGCTAAAATTGAAAGGGAGAAGGGCTGTTATTGAAATAGAAATAGGCTAAGTGTTAAATAGCCAATTTTCCCCTTTTTATTTTATAAAAAATAGTAATAATGATTTTAAAAGAAAATTAAAAATACTGAGCATACAAATACTATACAAATGTTAAATTAAAAATACCGGAAATAATTTTATAATTATAAAATGCTATTGATCGTAAAATAGGCTATAATTGCAATTACATGCAATTTAGCTTTAACAATACCAAATAAATTTGTAAAAATGTACAAAAATCACCTTAATTATATTTTGGTGTAAATATGAGAATGAAATAAGTTATTCACCAAAAATGATTATTTTGGGGATAATTATTGGATTTTGTAGTATTAAAATAGGCAGTAAATTGGTTTAGAAAAATCATTAAAATACCAAAACTCTTGGGTGTGCTTATATATGCACATACATGCTATTTTGGATGTATTTGGGTACAAAAAATACCTAGGAAAAAATTGAGTATCAACACTAACCAATCATGGGCCACAACAAATAATAAAACATGCTCATCCTCTAGCCCACAAATACATCAAATTAAAAATACATTTTCCTAGTTAAACGGTTTGGAATCAATAAATGAAGCACACACTAATGGGCCTACTAACCCATCTCTTCATGGACCTATAAGCCCAAATTTGCTTAAGGTAAAAATAAATGATCCAATACTTACCCACTCTGCAAAACCCCAATCCAATAACCCAAATTGCACTTGCACAACTAATGACCCCACAACAAACAATACATCTAAATATGACCCAAATGGTATGACCATCGTATGAACGTGCACATAAAAAAACATACCCACTACTTATATTCAGACCCTTGAACCAATAGACACCCAATCCCTATTACCCCACCCTCCCATAGCCCATACAGGTGGCTCAACAAACATATTATATTGCCCTGCACATGACACCTCAGTAGCCACCTCTGACACCATATCTAGACAATCCATTTATTCTCACTTCTCAACCGTCTCCTTGCATGCCACCCCCCTTTGCCCAATTATAGACCTACCTCCCAACACGGCACGCAATCCCTCTACAATTTCGATGGAAAATTATGATTCATTGCCATGTGATATACCAATATCACTCTCTAACGTTATACCTACCATAACACAAGAACCCCAAACTATCCCTATTCCTCCACTAGATACACCACTAGATACACACAATACCTCTACCAAACACTCCCCTCCGACCAACAATAATATATCACTTCCAAACTACTCCACTAAACATGCAAATTCCCTGGTACACATCCCCCAAGGAAATCAATTAGATAAACAACCAATACTTCCATTTCCCACGCCTAATAATGAATGGACCACCACACCCCAATCCCACAACTCTATTGATTTACACCTCCCTAACTCCACCACTGGACTATCCACTCCAGTCATGGTTAGAGATGGGTCTACAGGGGTACGCACTAATCTTCACAATGGAACTCAACAACCAAGAAGTCATACTACTAGTTCAAAACCCAACCCACCGAGCGGAGATAGTGACAGAGGGTACGAGACTGCGGATGGAGGCGGTTTCTCAGAATCAGTGGTATTCCACTCAAACACCACTGCTACTCGACCATCCAAGGTGCTCCTCCTTAGCAACATCACCATGGGCATAACCACCGACTCCCCTAGTCCATAGTCTCAACCAGATCATGGGCTTCCCTTTCTATCCACAATACCACACGAGGATGATCTCTGCTCCATGGTTCCAAAACATGAACTCGTTCTCGCTACCACAACACATCATGTCTCCAACGAGCATCTATGATCCAATATCACCAATACACAGTCCTCCCATCACTCCCTCTCCATCACCCAATGTACTAGGCAACCAAACAATACTAGAACTAGCGCAAATAATGGAGGAGATGAGGGAAACTCGGACAAAATTCATATGGATAAAGGGAATCTATCTCTATAGCCTCAAAGAGCAGTACGCAAAAAAATTCATTCTCAAATACCCTGCAGAGCTAACAACATGCAGTCTCAACTTCAGGGCAACTACAAACCAAGAGGTGGAGAAATATGCCATGGTCATAATCGCTTCCCTGAGACAGACCACTCCCATGAACACTTCAACTCATGAGACATATGCCCATACACTGGGAGTGACATCTTACTGCCGTGCCTCTTTTTTCCTCCGCGGAAGTCGGGTTTATGACATTTTTGGATGTGGGATAACTCTTTCCTTTTGGGAAAGGGGTTTGCAATTATAAAGAGTCGCCACCTAACGATTTTAAGGTGCGTTAGGGCACCTATAGGGTTCATTTCTAACTATGTTTGGTAACTAGAGATAGGGTAAGGGCTTGAAATTGTCCCAAGGGGAAGGTGTTAGGCACTCCTCAGGATCCACTAGTGTTGTTCCTGGCCAAACAGTTTTTGTGAATTTGTACAATTAGTAAATAAGCGAGTACTGGGTCAATAGTTGGGGATTTAAGTTCGAATACACATGTGTAAGAAAACAGCTAATAAAAAGAGGCAAGATTTTGAAAATATTTACAATTTAAACATACTTGGGAATGTAAAGGGGAAGAGGGTCCTAGGTTTGTTAATAATATAGATCACATCAATGCAATACCCGGTAAGACACTCCTCAAAGAGGGGCTACACATGGTATTAATGCACCGGTCATCATATCCATATCTATCCATTCTCGCCCCGTGAAGGTAATTAAAGCGAGGGTTGGTCTCGATCCTTATTGCATGCTGTTACCCGTCCCTTCCTATTAGTCCCGGAAGAATTTAGGACTCCTATCCTATAAGAGGGGGTTCTAGCCAGACCCTCAAGTTTAAAGGTAAAATACTAAGGCGACAAACAAGAACACATAGGACTGCATTTAGGGGAAAACACAGTAAAACAAATAGAAGGGCCCATATATACCTCCACAAGTAATGCACATAGACAGCATGACTCATACACTGATAAGGTCTGAGTTAAGAATTCTAAAGCATGGGATCTAAGCAGAACCAGATTTATTACATGACTCAAATAAGAAGTCTGAATTAGGCTTGCCAGCTGATTTTAACAGTTAACAGTTAAACACTAATTACAGAGATGGTTCTGGTTCTATTTTTAAGTTATTAACCAAGGCTTGCCTAGGCGTAAAACAATATGCAGCAATTATTCAGAGTTATCAAAACAGTATGGGGATTGTTTTTGCCTAAAGCATGTTGTTCTAACTATTGCAAGGGCATGCAGGGATTATTACTAGCTTGTTTAAAGCTAGATGAGATGATTGATTCTCCTTTTCATGCATTAGTAGTTAACTAAGTGTAGCCGAACATTATGGCATATAATGATTTATATGCAGGATTCCTAAAGCGGGATTTAAAAATGCACAGCATGATTGCAGCATTTCCTAAGAGCCGGATTTCTAAATGTGCAGCACGATTGTAGAGTTTCCTAAGAGCAAGATTTCTAAATGCAATTTAAGAACATGTTTACGTGGGCAAAATCATATAATATCACCTTATATTATTGTTATTATCTACCTTATTGATAGGGTTTCTAAGTGTGGATGAGATGATGAAAATAGTACATATAAATCTAAGTAGCATGATATCTAATGCATTGCATGCTTGTCATGTTGTACCTAAACATGGAAGCTATTTCGCATAGAGAAAAGTTAACCTAGGAACATGATTTCTACACTAGATTATACTACAGCATGCATGTTACCCACCCCTTTTCACTATCAAACCCAAATACTTGTTTACAAATTATTACAGACCGATACTGAAATGAATTACATAAGCATGAAATGAAAAATAAGAAGTTACACTATAGGAAGCCTGATTAGGACTTCCTCCCTGAGTTATGTAATAAACCACTTCAAGTGCCAAGGTGATTCCATAGTTTTCCTCATATTAGGTGTGTTCCCTAAGGACCTCAAGGGATCCTGGGCAGTGCTCACACCCAGATTGCATAACCAAGACAGAGTAAGTGCAGTGTGGAAATGCCAGCTTTCATGTGTCCAAGTTCAGAGGGAGCTCAAGGGTCCCAAGGCAAGGCTCTCACAAAAGGGGCAGAACCTAGTGGTCTAAGAGTATATGTGAGAGTGCATAACACATGTTTGAAAGGAGTTTGTTTTAAAAAAAACTGGACTGAAAAGTCCATTTTGAAATCAATTAGTAACAGAGATGGTTGAAAGAAGTTGGAGTAATAAACAAATACTCAAACACCTTAAGATGGGATCACACACAGAATCCAAATGAATTCAGTAGTCACACATAGGGGTCAAGGGATTTAGGGATACACAGACATTTGACTGTAAACACATAGCCCCAGCAAGGGTCTTTGGACTGGCTTGGACATGCTCAGCAATAGTTTATATTGGCATAATCACATACCAATCAGAAGAACACAAACACATGGAAGTGATAGGGATTTGGGATTCATAAGATGGTAAGTACACAGTAAGTGATTAACAAGGCATGCTTCGAAACACACATAACGGAATGCATTAATCTAAAGTGAAGGGGAGACATAATAACATTCTAGTAATGTAATCAACAACAGGTTTTACAACAGAACCACAAGTAGAAGCAGACCTGAAATAAGAGAAACCGAAACAATAAGAGAAGCATGTTGTTGTTGAGGCTCTCAAATTGAACTAGGACATACCAGTTAAGGAAGCAAAATGCAGAAAGGTAAAGCAAGTAGAGTTCCATAGTCTAGCCTTGGCTTTCAGCCGGCTAGACAAGCAGTTAACACATGTAGCAGAGAGAGAGCAGAGAGTTTTTATCTGTGTGTGTTTTTGAAGTAATTGTTCGTGCTTAAGACTGAAGAAGAGAGCCATTTATACAGTAATTTGAAAACTGGTTGAAATAAGGCAAGAATCAATTCTTCAGTAATTATAGAACTTAGTCAAAAAATTAGTTCAAATCTCCCTTTAATTAAGGGACTCAGTGTAAACGGTAAAGAGCATGTGACAAGTAAGGAAAGAAATCATACACCAGTAGCAATGCAGACAAGGCAAGTAGAATTAATTACCAGCATAGAACAGGTAATTAAGGCTAGGTTCAGAAAGTTTTCAAACTAAGGAGGCAACCAGTAGCAATGCAGACAAGGCAAGTAGAATTAATTAATGTAAGAAACTAATAAAATTAAGTGGAAAGGTAGGGGTCGAGATTCAGTAGCATAAAGTAGGACCAAATTCATAAAACCCTGATTAAGGACATAATTTAGTAGAAAAATAAGTATCATAGCAAAATAGGGTATTGAAATCAATCAGCTTAACAGACGTGATAAAACTTTTAGGGATTTTGAAAGAACATTTTGAATTACCATCGATTGAGGAAAACAGACTTGACCAAAAGGGATTCATGACTTTATACTTTCAACATATAAATAGAGGAGGTCCATAAATGTAGAACGAAAACATATTTGAAGCATAGTCACAGAAAGAAGCAAAAGATGAACAAACAAAGTGAGCATAGTCAAACGAAAGCGACATATGTAGGCTAGGGATTCAGGAAAACATATTCGAAGCAGGGTAATCACTGGACTCAAGTAAGCAGGCTAACACACAGACAAGAAGAAAAGAAAGCATGCTAACACTCAAAGAAGCAGAGTGAGGACAATCATAGAAACAAAGTAAAGAAAAATCTTTTTAAAAAAGGGCTTTTAACAGAGTCAAGTTAAAAGCAGTAAGAGCACAAAATCGGTCAAGACAAATAAGGGAAAGGGTTCAAACATAACGAAATCAGTTAGAACATGCGTAAAAGAACTCCGAGAAACCCTAGTATTAGAAAAGAATGACCAAAATCGAAATAGTTAGTTAAAACCGGAGATTTTTTAGAGGAAAATGCTTAATAATACTTGAATCATCTCAGATCTATAGAGATTTGAGAAGAATCGAGCAGTAGTAAACTAGGGTTTCAAAAGAAATAGTAGAGATAAAGAGATTCGGTTAAAAACTCGTGGATATACCTAGATCATAAGACATATCTAAAGAAAAGTGACAAATCTCAAGAGTTAGGGTTTCAGGGAACCCGTCGGAAAATGGCATGAAAGACAATGAATAGGCTTTTGGAGGGTTTTGTACAAGACCTAGACTAGATCTCTTCGAGATCCCTCTTTTAAATCACAAAAACAAGAAACCACGAGACGTAGGAGACAAGCATATGTTTCGAACAACCATGGGAATCCATGGATCGAGTGGGGATCGAAGGGATTAGGGTTAGTTTAAGGTGGCGGTGACTAGGGTTAGGAGTAGGTCTCAGAGAGGCTTGGAGAGGATTTGGGATTTTAGGCCGGCTGCTTGGTGAGAAATGAATTAGGTTAGGGGGTCGTTCAGGTTAAAAATGGAAGGGAATAATGGGGACTGTTGATCTGGGAAATCAACAGTCGAGATTAAATGGGTAGGTGGGGTTCGGGGTTTGGGCATGGGTAAAAAGGGTGTGGGTCGGGTTTTAATTGAGATTGGGCTGGGAAATTGTGGTCCAATTTTGGGCTACAATTGAAAGCCAATTTGGCTAAAAGTTAAATAGCTAGTTTTTCCCTTTTTAATTTATATAAAATAGTAGATAATTTCTGAAAAATAATTTAAAGTGCTAAAATGATTTGCAGAACATAATTAGCAATTTAAAATACAGGATCCAATTTTACGCATATAAAACATAATTAAATCTTAAAAAGGCTAATATTAAATTATGTGCAATTTAGCTTTAAAAATACTAAATGTCATTATAAAAATATATAAAAATTACCTTAGCCATATTTTGGCATAAATATAGAAATCCAATTGGTGAATTATCAAAATAATAATTTTGAAAATAATTATTGGGGAATTTATGGATAAAAAGGAGGAAATAAATCAATTTAAAACCTTTAAAATTATGGAAAAATAATCAGACCGTATGTAGTTCGGGATCCAACGGCGGAGTATACCGATGAAGATATTTCAAGAACGGACGCAATATCTAGGGCCGGGTGAGTGATAGATTTTCGGGAATGGTTAGGTTTGATAAGGCTGCAGGAACTAAAGTAGGATCGCTCCTGCCGGGATGGACGTTGCTCGCTGGTTTACCTGCAATTAGAAACAATACAAATGTATATTGTGCATAAATTTAAATATGATGCAAATTCCCGTTGTACCATGAATGTTATCTTCGGACGATGAGGATGACGTCCTTAGACCATGATGTCCTGGGCCATGAAGTGTATGATAATGGATTCGCAGGCCATGAAATAATGCTCTCGGGCTTTAAGGATGGTACCTCTGAACCATGATGCCTTTGAATAATGATATGCAACAGATTGAAAGAGATCCTCAGGCCATGACATGGTGTTCTCGGGCTTTGAAGATGGTGCCTCCGAACGATGACGCCTTTGGATGAGTTGACGATATTTCAGCCCATGAAGGATGCAGTATTATGCGGACAAGATAGAGCTTAGTCTTGCGAATTGAAGGGCATAGCTTAGCCCATAAAAAAGTGAGATAAATAGAGCTTTGGAAAGCGCTTAGTTTTGAAGAAAATTAGAGGCAGAGTTTAGCCTCGGAAGGCAGAATGGTAGCCTTATGCAAAGATGCGAATGAAGATGGAGGTAGAGCTTAGCCTCGGAAGGCAGAATGGCAGCCTTATGCAAATCGGGAGGCAGAATAGTAGCCTTATGTAATGCAGATGCAGATGGAGACAACGTTTAGCCTCGGAAGGCAGAATGGTAGCCTTATGCAAGTTGGAAGGCAGACTAGTAGCCTTATGCAATGCAGATGCAGATGGAGACATCGTTTAGTCTCGGAAGGCAGAATGGTAGCCTTATGCAGAAATGTAGATGGAGACAGTGTTTAGTATCGAATGGCAGAATAGTAGCCTTATGCAATGCAGATGCAGATGAAGACAACATTTGGTCTCGAAAGGGAGAATTGGAGCTTATGAAGTCAGATGGAGACAGCGTTTAGTCTCGGAAGGCAGAATGGTAGCCTTATGCAATGTAGATGCAGATGGAGACAATGTTTAGTCTCGAAAGGCAGAATGGTAGCCTTATGCAAGAAATAAAATAGCAAATGATAGTAGAGTTTCCTTAGCTGATAGCAGATTGCGGCATTGTGATTACTGGGAGGGTTGTGATATACGGGACATCACTGGTGTGTGCGGATAGCAACTGTTGGCAAGTGCAAAGGTTTAGAGAGTCATATTATTGAACAATGTTTGTTCCATGGGCGTACAAAATGTTTAATGATTTCGCAATCCTAGTGCCTGCATCCAAAGAAAAATCGTGAGTTTTGCAAGGGGGAAGGTTAGTTCGTATCGCCGCTGGCATTGCTTGACTCGTTCCGCTTTGATCTGTTGATACTGTCAATATCATTGGGGTAGCGTTGCTAAACAAAGCAGTTTCAATAATAAACATGCATGATTTTGTAAAAGTATGACATAAATGTATTATTAAAAGTAACTTTTAGATGAACCAACGACTGTGACGTAGTTCGGGACATTGCAACCTCTCTTGCTATGGAATTTTGAGGGTCCTCCTCAAAATTCTACCCCATTTTGATGGGTTGGCGTTTCTGACTGTTGCTCGTGCGACGATTGGCTGAAATTACTTCGGAATTTTGAGGGTCCTCTTCAAACTTCTGCCCCAGTTTCCAATTGCGGCGGGGAGGGGGGGATGAAATTCTTATTGAATTGTGACCAAACCCATTGGGCTGCCTACGTATCCCCTCGTAAACGGAAATTAGGTCAGGCGTAGTTCAATTTATATCATATAAGGAAAGCATAAAGATTACGCATAGTAACGCTTGACTGCATCTGAATTGATCGGCCTTGGCCAGACTTCTCCGTCTATTTCTGCAAGTATGAGGGCTCCTCCTGTCAAAACCGGTGAACCATGTATGGACCCTGCCAGTTGGGAGAGAACTTCCCTTTGGCTTCATCTTCATACGGAAAAATCTTCTTTAACACCAGCTGCCCCGGTGTGAACTGTCTTTGCTTAACTTTCTTGTTGAAGGCTCTGGACATTCTATTCTGATGGAGTTGACCATGGCAGACTGCATTCATTCACTTTCCATCTATAAGGGCGAGTTGCTCATAATTATTTTTTACCCACTCTACATCGTCGAACTCAGCTTCTTGTATGATCCATAAGGAAGGAATTTCCACCTTAGCGGGAATGACAGCCTCTGTACCGTAAACCAGCATATTGGGGGTAGCCCCGGTTGATGTGCGGACTGTGGTGCGATACCCCAGAAGAGCAAATGATAACTTCTCGTGCCACTGTTTATGCTTCTCTATCATTTTCCTTAATATCTTCTTGATATTCTTGTTGGCGGCTTCTACAGCTCCATTCATCGGAGGCTTGTAGGTTGTGGAATTCTTATGTCTGATCTTGAAAGTTTCGCATATGCTTTCATCAAGTTGCTGTTGAGGTTGGAGCCATTATCAGTAATGATTGACTCTGGAATTTTGAATCGACAAACAACACGGTCGCGGACAAAGTCTGCCACGACTTTCTTAGTCACTACTCTGTAGGATGCTGCTTCGACCCAATTGGTGAAATAGTCGATGGCTACTAAGATAAACCTGTGCCCATTGGAAGCGGCAGGCTCAATTGGTCCAATAACGTCCATTCCCCAAGCGGCGAACGGCCACGGCGAACTTGTTGTGTGAAGCTCGCTTGGATATACCTTTATCATGTCTGCATGTATCTAACAGCGGTAGCATTTCCAGACATACTGGATGCAGTCTGTTTCCATAGTCATCCAAAAGCAACCAGCCCGGAGTATCTTCTTTGCTAAGACAAAACCATTCATATGTGGATCGTAGGTCCCAGCATGAATTTCCTCTAGTAGCCTGGATGCTTCCTTTGCATCGACACATCTCAATAATCCTAAATTGGAGTCCTCCTATATAGGATTCCTCTGCTGTGAAAGAAGTTGTTGAACAATCTCCGGAGCGTGCGTTTCTGAGTAGGATTTGCAAGCTCTAGGTACTCTTCTTTTGCTAAATATTCCTTGATATTTTCTGCATCTCCCAGGTTGACAATCTCAGTCTCGTCCAGTTTGGACTTAGGTCTGTTCTCAAAATTCTCAACTTCTTTGACAATCTCGTCAGGGATGTCATCTTCCTCTGAATCAATGTCCGTTTGTTGCGTTGTCTCATTGCATGTCACAGTTATTGGTTCACCAAGATAAGTAATAGTAATCCTGTATCGGTAAAGCAGGGAGAGAAAACGATAGCAATAAATATTAATTCATAAGAAAAGTTAAAATGCTTTTAATAAATTGAATGACTATTTTGAACATTGAAGATCTTATTGCGGAAATTGAAAATGTGAAAAGGAAATCATTTAGTAAATAAAACAGTGAATAATGCTTGTTTTAGCCTTGCTACCCCGAGGCTCATCGGGCTCTAGTTGTCTTGATGGTCCAATTCTTGGGATGTGCCCATCTGCTCACAGCCTGTATGGAAGGGCCTTCCTCCCCCCCACCCCCCCGCCCTCCTCGAGAGTAATGCAACATTCCATATCATTGTCCTCTAGAAACAAGTTCTACACTACTGCAAGTGCTTCTTCTTCATCTGACACATAAATAATGTCGGCCTGCTGGAAGGTCTGCTCCAGATCTTGTATTGGTTGCTCTAGTAGGTAGTAAGGACCGCGCCATGTGGCGACCAGTTATTGAATTCTTCCCAGGTGTATTCATATCCCAAGTCGAAGGTAGTTCCCTGTTTCTTTAGTTTTATGGGTTTAGAGATTCCTTGGAGATTCTTGCTGAGCCCCTTGCCAGGTTCGTACCCACTCCAACTTTGTACGCGGCAAAATCAGAAGACTAGATTTCTCGCTATCATGACATTTTGGAAGCATGCCCCGAGACCCCAAGGGCGGGAGGTTGCGATCGATTTCTTAGCCTCGGGGCTCATCGAAGCCCGACTCGGAGGAAACAAAGGTCGAAACTAGGGCAGAGGGGGAAGCCCCCTAGACACATGGCTATGTCTGACAGGCCCGGCCTATCTAGAGCCTACAATGAGGCACTGCATCAAGCCGTCCCATCTTCGTACTCTTGTAATTAATACACATATACTATATCCGAGCTCGCCTCCTATATAAACGGGACTCACCCTACCTTGTAGGGGACGGATGTTGCTCCATTTCTCCACAAATGCAATAATATCTCTCTCTCTCTCTCTCTCTCTCTCTCTCTCTCTCTTTCTTCTAAATTGTTCATTCTCACTGGCCCGAGGCCGCCTTAGCATTTATCGTTTTCTCATTTGTTCTCTGTTACTTTGCTCAATATTGATAACATAGAGCTTTGTTTAGCCATACTTCTGCTTGTTATCCCAATCCCGTTTTCCCTCGATATCTCGAGCTTAGCTCGAACCTTAGCCCCGAGGTATCCGCAGGCCGACTTTGCATCCGGGCAACAGCCCCCTACTGGTTCGATTACTGCCTTGCTTAACTCGCTTTTCATCACTATACTTCATGTTCTTAGCACTAACTTCCCTAACAAACTAGCTCAGGAATAGATCACGTATTTTTAGAATCCCATATATAAATTTAATTGTTGTTACCATTTTCACGTTAAATAGTTTGGCGCCCACCGTGGGGATAAAAATAATAGTGATTATTTTCTTGCTAGTTTTGTCACACGAACGCACGTTATCTTTCACACTTTTTCTTGCCCAAGATCTTTTGATTTCAGGTTAATGTTCGGCTCGGTAAGCGAAATCGAGAACGACAACCCCGCAAATCACAGAGAAAATAGTATGGCTGTTCCAACGGTTGGCGCGACACCGTAGGAACCGGATAACACATCTAGATCGGGGGGTCAACGAAGTCTCGCGCACCAATGGTGGCATAGAGCATGTTGACCAACAGGAAGCCCAAAATATCCCGGCCCGGGTAGAACAGGAAGTTAATCATCATATTATTTTTGAAATGTTGCAGGAACGACATTTGGCTATCGCTTGGCTGCAAAGTCGCCTGGAGACTCCCAACACGGCAGCTCCGGAAATATCTCCTTATGTCGAGCTAGTACCCGAGAAATCGAGCAACAACGGATCGGCAACCTACCCCATCGCTGTAAGGATGTTGGAAAACCTCTTCGTAAGGATCGAATCAGGCTCATGGAAGCTGTTACAGAAACCGTCCCCCGAAGATACGATCCCGGAACTCATTTCAAGAAAATCGGGAATGACGAATCTTTGTGGGTGTGACAGGACCTCGGATCCTTACGGGCGCATCACTACATACACATGCTCGTCTAGGGACAACGTCCTCCAAAATGTTGGGCTTGAGCCTGTCCCCATAAAGAGATTCGAAGAGACTCTCCCGAATGAAACCATGACGCAACGCCACTGCCCGTCACCTGACCTCACGGACCCGCTTACCATACCAGCGCGATGTTCCGTGCGAGCACGCGCCGGTGCCATCAAAGAAATACCGAGAGGGCCCAATGCACCTGAGGCCGAATGAAGAAGAAATAAAGTTCTGTGGGAAGCCGCACCCCACTCCCTGACAGGACGAATGAGACCACTCCCGGTTTCGAGTAATCGGGCAACACAGGCCTTTACCCAAAGCCTAAACGAAGCATACCCAATGGCTTCAGCGTATTTCAAGCAAAGCTTGGTCAGATACCCGGCCGAGGCCTGGTTGGATGCCCGCAACCGACACCACTCCCAAATCAGGGCCGTAGACGACCGTCCAGGAACCTCTTTGGGTTCGGTATATCCAGGCAGACTCCCCGCACAGAAGCTGACGTCGAGCGAATGGAGGCATCGTTCGTGCGCCGCGAATGAAAGGAACGACTCGAGGTGCAACCCGCCTCGCAACAACAAGGCAGTAGCCCGAGGGCAGCACCATCGAGGAACCTCCAATGGTACCAGATTCAACAAGACACAGCTCGCAGGGGAACCTCGCCCGGCAGGGTACGATTTCAACATTGCTGTACCAAGCATCGTGATCACCATAAGCGAAGCCAGGAACACCAGGCGTATCGGGCCTATTCAGCCAAAACCCCTCCAAGGAAACCATGGCCCGGCGCAGGAACCACGAGGCGCATGTGATCACTGGCCCAAAAGAGCAACAATTATGATATTCAACAGAGGTCGCCACAAAGTATCATCGAGTGGAGAGACTCGGATCTAGCTCTACGGGAGGAAGGAGATCGGGAAAAATGGAGCCGACGAGCCACGGTGTATTGCCACGACTGTAAAGGGACGGTGGCACCCCTCAAAGATCCGTAGAGTGTAGAGTGAAAGTGACCATCACCGGAAAAGGACGGTCCCAGAAAATGCTCCCAAAGGACACCCTTGCGCCCGAGGGACGGGACACCGAGACTCCACCTCGGCCTCGTATTAACATATTGGTAATCCCTCCCTCATTTGACTTATTTCAAATAAAGCATATGTTCATAAGTACATGTGGTTCGGCCAAATATACCGACGATGGCAGGCCAAAGCCGACAGGGTAGTCTAGACCGACATCGCTCCCGCGCCTCGAATCTTTGATGGATTCCTGATGCCAATCGCCGCAACAATTAGGTCGATCCCTCTGTACAACCCACCCGAGCTTGGGCTGGTACGTTGAGCACGCAAGGCGCTGACGTTTTATACAGATGATAATAGATTCGTCGCCTGGAGGTGACTTCGACCCTGCTCCGCCAAAAGGGTGAAACCCCACGACAAACGTGGGAATAAAATATTTTACAAGGAGCTACACGCGACGAGAGGAAGTCCCTCACCATGCGACTCATCGCCGGCATTACCCTCGGAGGGATCAAAGGGTAAGTAGAACCACATCTTCGGTCAGGCCTGGTCGAACATAGCAGAAGGCTGCGTCAGGGCTCGCTCTCCGAAACGTCGCCTACGCATCCCGCAGAAAGGAAAAACTACTCCGCTCCTTTGTCGTTTCCTTTCTTTTTCACTAACCTGTACGCAAGCAGTCAGCTGAGGCATTCGAACTTTACTGCCTGTTGCAGCGTTGATGCTACGGCCCCAACCGCATGAATCCATGGCCGTCCCAGCAGCAATTTGTAAGACGATGGTACATCTATCACCTGGAAATCGACTTCGAACCAGGTTGGTCCCATCTGCAGGTATAGACTAATCTTTCCAATAGTGGACCTCTGAGAACCATCGAAAGCTTTAGCATTGATTGCTCCATCCTTTATATTATGCAGCCCTTCACCCAACTTCTTGAGTGTTACCAGTGGATAAATGTTAAGACAAGAACCTCCATCGATCAGTATTCTGGTGATGAAATAATCTTCGCATTGCAAGGTGATGTGTAGTGCCTTGTTGTGCCTCAGCCATTCAGATGGCAGCTCGTCCTCGTGAAAGGTGATCTTATGGCTTTCTAGAACTTGTCCTACAATATTAGCCATTTCCCCGCTAGTGATGTTACTTGGTACATACGCTTCATTCAGCACCTTCAATAAAGCATTCTTGTGCGTCTCAGAATTTTGCAGCAAAGAGAGAATGGATATTTGTGCTGGCGTCTTGTTTAACTGGTCGATGACCGAATATTCCTTTGCCTGTATCTTCCTCCAAAGGTTGTCCGGACCTGTCTCAATGAGGGGTGGCCGATTGGAGGCTTTCTTGTGTGATTTAGCTAGATGTTCAGGGGTATAGACTCTACCAGTTCTTGTCATACCCTGTGTTGCGACAGTTTCTTCAACCCTGACCTTGCCCTTCCTTCTCGCCTTGGCTGTATAGTCCTAGGGTACATCATTTGAATAGAACAGTGACATGGTTGACATCGCCACTGGGATCAGCGCGGATATCCTCACTTCGAATGGAACATGCGCTTTGGGTGGCAAGACTGCAACCTCAAATGGTGCGGGTGCATTTGCCGGAGACACGAATTCAACCTCAATTGGTGCCGATGCCTTTGCGGATGTCGCTGCTTCAAAATCAAGAGGTATAGACATATTTACCTCTGCATCCTTAGATGGTTGGATCTGGACTATGATTGGGTTGAGAGTAGTTGCTGGTTTCTTTGGGTCATCACCTTCTGCGATCAACCCGATTGATCCCTCGGGATCGCAGTCATCTTCTATTCTAATCATGTGGATACCTCCACCCTTATGGTCTGGCAGAGGGTTGTTGCGGATGTTTGGAGCGGGTTCCTTTGCCACAATGATCTTGTTATCAATCAAAGACTGTATCTTGTCTTTCAAGGAGCGGGATTCATCGATGGTGTGCCCTTTCATGCCGGAGTGGTATGCACAAAACTTGTTTGGGTTAACCCACTGAGAAGGGTTCGCAGGGGTTGCAGTAGGGATGAGGGTGACATAACCTGCAGCTTTTAGCTTCTCATGGTCAATGGGTTCAGCGATGGCGGTATATTGTTTTGGAGGTGTACGATCAAAATTAGGTTGAGGTCTAGGGAAGTTTTGGTGTGCAAGGGGTTATTGGTGATGGGATGGTTGAGCATTATTTGTTTGGTAGACATGAGCGGGTTGGGAGTATCTGGGTGAAGTAGGTTGGTATGTAGGAGGTGGAGATGATTGATAAGTTGGTGGCGGAGCTTGGTATGAGGTGAGGGTGCTTGGTAATTTGGAGTTGGCTGGTATGTGAGCAGAGGTGTTGGGTAAGTTTGGTAATTGAGGGGAGATTTGGTCATTTGTGCAACCATCACGGCCCGTACGTCCCTTTTCTTGGACACACCACCGGACTGTAAAGCCTTATTTGTAGCTTGCAAGGCTTCGAAATTTGTAACCATACCACTTTTGATACCTTCTTCAATTCTTTCACTGAACTTGATAATGTCGGAGAACTTGTGGTTCTCAATACTCATCAGCCGTTCATAGTACTGCGGGTACTGAGCCCGGACAAAGAACTTGTTCATTTGCTCCTCTTCAAAGGCGGGTCTGACCTTAGCAGCTTCGGACCTCCAGCGAGTAGCATACTCGCGAAACGTCTCTATGGGCTTCTTCTTCAAATATTGAATATAAAACACATCTGGTACGTTCTTTGTATTAAACCTAAATCTTTCCATAAAGTCAGATGCCATGCCTACCCAGCTTGACGACTTCTTGGGATCTTGGCTGATGTACCAAGATAATGCGTCTCCTTTCAAACTCCTCATGAACAGCTTCATGCGGATCCTTTCATCCTTCCCTACTCCAACCAGCTTGTCGCAATATGTCCTCAGATAGACCCTTGGATCACCCGTACCATCAAACATTTTGAACTTAGGAGGTTTGTACCCCTTAGGCAGTTCGACATCAGGCTGTATGCAAAGTTCCTCATAGTTTAGCCCTTTGATTCCTTTGCTTGCATCAACGCCCTAAATTCGGCTGGTCAATTTCTTAAGTTCCTCGACCAAGTTCCTGATGAGCAGATTCTTTTCATCAAACTCAGGTGTGCATGAGATAGGTTGGGTGGAGTGTGGCATGGTCTCCACATAGATGGGATTGTTATGGTGGTCTGGTGTATAGGTGTGAAAATTGTCGTTTGTAGAGTTCTGAGGTTCTGGGATGAGTAGTGTAGTGTTGTTCGGGGTATGGCAGGTGTTGCATTGGTTCTTTGGTGGAGCTGTGTGATGGTGATGTACGGGATGATTCTGCTGTTTTGGGATATTTTGAGGAGGTGTAAGGTTTTGAGTGTTGGGGAAGTTTATCTGGGGTGCTGAGGGAAAATGACAGGTTTGCTAGATTCCGAACCTGATCAAGCTCTTCCTGGAACTTTGGAGAGGGGAATAATAAAACAAAAATAAAACAAAAGGTAGTCACGTCCGTGAGGATTCTAAAAAGTATTGTAGTATTAAAACACATAGTGCGGGGAATGTAAAGCGTGTCCTAATTTGGGAACCTCTTTGTTCCCGAGGTAGGCCTAGCGACAAATTGATTTGGAGAACATAGAATGCTAAATGCCTCATTTTATTGATAAAAATAGATGAATCCCAAAACGACACTACATGAGCAAGAAATAAAAGTCACTAATGGTCATTGGCCTTATTACATTCATAAAGCGAAAAAGTAAATTCCTATCTTTTTGGTCCTAGAAGGACCTTCCCCAGACTCGTCATCTCTGGTTCCTTCGAAAAGCTTCCCTAATTCACGAAGTCCCAGCAACAGGCATGCTCTGGCTAAATGTCCACCTTCGGTCCCTTAAGCCTTTCGAAAATCTTCAACCCTTTTGAGAAATTTCTCCTCTAGCTCTACTATGCCTCACTCCAAGTATCCTAGCCTTTTGTTGGCACTGATAGCCATGTCTTTCAATTCCACAATCAGCTTCTTGTTGGACTCTTGTATCTCGTAGTGTTCACTCTCGCATTCACGGATCCTTTTGCGTAGCTGGTTGAACTTGACTTGTGCCTCGCCCTTTTCATCTATAATTCTGTGACCTCGAATGAACCCTGGCTGGCCGAGACCATCTTGATTGTCTTCTAACCAACCTGAATAGAAAGGAGTACAACCAGCATGATATCTGTCTGGCTCGATGGTGTCTTTCCCCATTACGATCTTGCAGTGCCACATATGCTGGGCTTGGCACTTGTAGGGACTATCATCATTTTGGAAGTCAGCTCTGAAATAGCTCATCTTGTCGACCCTGTGTATAACTTGCTTCCTACCAGCCTGCCTCATCACTCTAAAAGAGACGTAAGGGTATGTTCCTCTTAGACCAATCAGTATCAGGAAAGGTGCATTTCTGGATCGGGCGATGAACTCCTCTGTCGGAAAACACTCGAACATCCATTGAACCTGTTTTTCAGTCAGATTATCAAAGAGCTCAACCCATCCTTTGGCATTCTCAGGTGGAGCGAACATGTCGGGGATGTAATTCATTCTCTTTGGATGGTGGAAAGTGATGTGGTCATCCCAGTCCCTCCACTGAATTTCTTGTTGGTATTCGCCCTTTTGGAGATGTTCCATGAGCCAAAGCTGAAGTAATAGATTGCAACCTTCAAAGTGTCTCGCTCCTCGTTAACACTTCTCTAAGGCTCGGTATATGTCTGCAATTATCATGGGTACAATGCTGAATGTCTGCCCACCAATTCCCTCCATTAGGGTCTTAGTTACCATAGCTAGCCTAGTATGGATTCTCTCTTACTTCATTGGAAACACGATTAGACCCAGGAAGCAAAACATGAAGACGAACACCGTACGATGAATATGTCCCAAGGACGTAATGGCAAACTCGTCAGGGTATGTACGGAATGATTTGCTGTGACTATACCTTTCATAGAGGTAGTCAAAATGGATGTATGACTCCTTTAGGTATACCAATTCTGCATTCTTCATCAAACCCATCATTTTTAGGAAACCCTTGCCTTTGTGGTTCTTAGGCATTAGCATCCCCGGGGTTTCCCACTCTAGACCAGCCAGTCCTTCTATCTCCTCTAACAAAGGTGTCATTTCGACGTCCTCAAAGCAGAACACGTCCCTTTCACAATCCCAAAATAAGGTAACAGCTTCTATTATCATGTTGTTAGGCTGGACCTCCAAGAGGGATGGTAGATTGCCTAGATATTTTCTGACGAGGGTTTTGTCATTAGAATGTAAATCTCTCCACCAGCTTAGAAATCTTGGGTGGATGTTGGTGACCATGTCGTGCGGACTTCGTGCTTCATATTTCTCCAAGACAAACAAGGTTAGGCCTTTACCCCCACCAGACTCGACTATTTAGCATCAACAATTAGCATTAAGCATTTAGTTGTCCAAGTAAATGCACAGAACGTGATGATGTCCGTTTGGGTTAAGGGAAACCCAATGGACCTTTGGACAAGGCTATCTTAAAGGATCATCATGTGGACACATAACTGACCCGGCTAGGTTTGACCATGATGCATGCACAATCATGCACAACTTAAACTGAGTAAGGTTTCTATGGGGTTTTAGACCAGTACCCTTGAGCGGACAACTCAGGGGGGAAGGCACGGAATCATCGACTGCACCACCGATCGACTAGTTTTACCGCATATATGCCTTTCCGAATTTAGGGGGTAATGATATAGGAAGGGCGCAACCACTCATCAAGCGTTGCAATAGAATTTGTTTGGCATGAGTCGAGTATGGTGTTTAGCATGATTATGCAATAATAAAAGCATGTTGACATGTAATCGCATGTTAAGAAAACAATAAATACAACAGTTTTATAATTTAAAGCAATTAAAGGAAGGAAACAAAAAGATCTGTCAGTTTTGCTTTTGAAGAAGAAATTAAACGCTTAATGGAATTAAACAAATAATTGCACATATGGAGGTACAAATTCACAAGAATAATCTGAAATGGGAAAAGCCAAAAAAATCCCCAGCAGAGTCGCCATGCTTTCGCGCCCCCTTTTTCCTCCGCGGAAGTCGGGTTTATGACATTTTTGGATATGAGACAACTCTTTCCTTTTGGGAAAGGGGTTTGCAATTTTGAAGAGTCGCCACCTAACGATTTTAAGGTGCGTTAGGGCACCTATAGGATTCATTTCTAAGTATGTTTGGTAACCAGAGATAGGGTAAGGGCTTGAAATTATCTCAAGGGGAAGGTGCTAGGCACCACTCAGGATCCACTAGTGTGGTTTCCAGCGAAACAGTTTTTGTGAATTTTCACAATTAGCAAATAACCAAGTACTGGCTCAAATAGTAGGGGATTTAAGTTCGAATACACACGTGTAAGAAAACAACTAATAAAAGAGGCAAGATTTTGAAAAGAATTACAATTTAAACATACTTGGGAATGTAAAGGGGAAGGGGGTCCTAGGTTTGTTAATAATATGGATCACATCAATGCAATACCCGGTATGACACTCCTCAAAGAGGGGTTACACGTGGTATTAATGCACCGGTCATCATATCCATATCTATCCTTTCCCGCCCCGTGAATGTAATTAAAGCGAGGGTTGGGCTCGATCCTTATTGCATGCTGTTATCCGTCCCTTCCTATTAGTCCTGTAGGAATTTAGGACTCCTATCCCATAAGAGGGGGGTTCTAGCCAGACACTCAAGTTCAAAGGTAAAATACTAAGGCGACAAACAAGAACACATAGGACTGCATTTAGGGGAAAACACAGTAAAACAAATAGAAGGCCCATATATACCTCCACAAGTAATGCACATAGACAGCATGACTCATACACAGATAAGGTCTTAACTAAGAATTCTAAAGCGTGGGATCTAAGCAGAACCAGATTTATTACATGACTTAGATAAGAAGTCCGAATCAGGCTTGCCTGCTAATTTTAACAATTAACAGTTAAACACTAATTACAAAGATGGTTCTGGTTTATTATTTTAGTTAATACCTAAGGCTTGCCTAGGCGTAAAATAATATGTAGCAATTATTCAGAGTTATAAAAACAATTTGGGGATTGTTTTTGCCTAAAACATGTTGTTCTAAGTATTGCAAGGGCATGCAAGGATTATTACCAATTTGTTTAAAGCAAGATGAGACGGTTGATTCTCCTTTTCATGCATTAGTAGTTAACTAAGTGTAGCTGAACGTTATGGTGTATAATGATTTATATGCAGGATTCCTAAAGCAGGATTTCTAAATGCACAACATGATTGCAGCATTTCCTAAGAGCAGGATTTCTAAATGCGCAGCATGATTGCAGAATTTCCTAAGAGCGGGATTTCTAAATGCAATTTCAGAACATGTTTACGTGGGCAGAATCACATAATAGCAGCTTATTTTATTATTACTATTTACCTTATTGGTAGGGTTTCTATGTGTGGATGAGATGCTGAAAACAGTACATATAAATCTAAATAGCATCATATCTAATCCATGGCATGCTTGGCATGTTGTACCTAAACATGGCAGCTATTGCGCATAAAGAAAAGTAAACCTAGGAACATGATTTCTACCCTGGATTATATTACAGCATGCATGTTTCCCACCCCTTTTCACTATCCAATCCAAATACTTGTTTACAAATTATTACAGACCAATACTGAAATGAATTGCATAAGCAGGAAATGAAAAATAAGAAGTTACACTATAGGAAGCCTGATTAGGACTTCCTCCCTGAGTTATGTTATAAACCAATTCAAGTGCCAAGGTTGTTCCATAGTTTTCCTCATATCTGGGTGTGTTCCCTAAGGACCTCAAGGGATCCCGGGCATTGCTCACACCTAGATTGCATAACCAAGACAGAGTAAGTGCAGTGTGGAAAGGCCAGCTTTCATGTGTCCAAGTTTAGAGGGTGCTCAAGGGTCCCAAGGCAAGGCTCACACAAAAGGGGCAGAACCTAGTGGTCTAAGAGTATATGTGAGAGTGCAGAACACTTGTTTGAAAGGAGTTTGTTTTAGGCGAAATGGCCTCCTGGCCACTTAAACTCATATGGCTTTTGAAAGCTGATATACCAACTTACGACTTTCCCATTTGAACACTCGAACTAGTGAAACCCATAACTAATAAACACGTTTGACCGTTGACCCATCCCATATGGCGTCAGTTGATCCTAGTCATCTATGTGCGTGAGTCTCACGACTTTTTGGAGCGTGAGAACCCTTTCCTCACTTTAATTTCTTTTTCTTCGTTTTCATCTCTTAAGCTCCTTCTGCATATGTGTGTGTGTTTTTTCATTTGAGAAAAATGGTTGTTGCTTGTTGCTTTTCAGTCAGAACATGGGAAAAGGAAAATGGCTGCAAGGTTTCAATTTTGAATCTGTATGGTGTAAGGGTGCAGGAGATGCGCCGTTTTTCCTTTTTGAGCGTGAGATTTGAGCAGAAATATGTGGTACTTTAATGCTGGTTTTGCTGGGTTTAGAGTGTTGATATTTTGATTGTTTTTGAGTGGAAAAATGGCTGATTATTGCTGCATTTTTCAGTGATTTGGGGGACAATTTTAGAGTTATTTTTGACTAATTTTGGGTGATGTTTTTGGTAGATGAAGTGCTGCCTTTTGAAGCATTTTGGAAAATATTGACAAGATTAAAAAGAACATGCTATGACATTAATTGTACCTTAAGTACAAAAATGGGTTCTTGATTCCCATTGAAATTGACAACATTTCCACTTAATTATTCTTGTTCAACTCTACAGCCAAAAGAGGTTTTTGATTTTCACTAAAGTTGGCATTTTTATTGATGAATGAGCTCTAAAATGCTCAACTGCAGAGCTAAAAATGGATTCTTGATTTGGGTTTTTATGAATGAGCACTACAAAGCTCAACTGCAAAGTAAAAATGGAGTCCTGATTTTGGATTTCCACTGATAGAGAGAGAAAGGCAAACGAGAATGGTAAAAGGGTTCGGTGTCTGACGTGTAATTTTTTAATTGGCTCACTACTGACTGGCCGGACACGTAATCTGACTGGATGGACACGTTAGCAGAAGTGTGATACACGCGCGGATGGTCAAGGGTCCAACGTGTTTATTAGTCAAGGGTATCACTAGTTTGAGTGTTCAAATGGGAAACTTGTAAGTTGGTGTATCTGTTTTCAAAAGCCATGTAAGTTTAAGTGGCCAGGAGGCCATTTTGCCTTTGTTTTAAAAAGAAAAACTGGACTGAAAGGTCCATTTTGAAATCAATTAGTAACAGAGATGGTTGAAAGAAGTTGGAGTACTAAAAAAAAGCTCAAACACCTTAAGATGGGATCACACACAGAATCTAAATGAATTCAGTTGTCATACAGAGGGGTCAAGGGATTTGGGGATACATAGACATTTGACTGTAAACACATAACCCAGCAAGGGTCTTAGCACTGGTTTGGACATGCTCAGCAATAGTTGATACTGGCATACTGACAAACAAGTCAGAAGAACACAAACACATGGAAGGGATAGGGATTTGGGATTCATATGATGGTAAGTACACAGAAAGTGATTAACAGGGCATGCTTCGAAACACACATAAGGGAATGCATTAATCTAAAGGGAAGGGGAGACATAATAGCATGCTAGTAATGTAACTCAACTACAAGTTGCACAACAGAACCACAAGTAGAAGCAGACCAGAAATAAGAGAAACTGAAAGAATAAGAGAAGCATGTTGTCGTTGAGGCTTTAAAATTGAACTAGGACATACCAGTTAAGGAAGAAAAATGCAGAAATGTAAAGCAAGTAGAGTTCCACAGTCTAGCCTTGGTTTTCGGCCGGCTAGACAAGCAGTTAACACAAGTAGTAGAGAGAGAGAAGAGAGTTTTTATGTGTATGTGTGTTTCTGAACTAATTGTTCGTGTCTAAGACTGTAGAAGAGAGCCACTTATATAGCAGTTTTAAAACTGGTTAAAATAAGGCAAGAATCAATTTTCAGTAATTGTAGAACTTAGTCAAAAAATTGGTTCGAATCTCCCATTAATTAAGGGAGTCAGTGTAAACGGTAAAGAGCATGTGACAAGTAAGGAAAGAAATCACACACGGCAGGAGTATAACAAATAAGGAAAGATTTCGAAAAGTAGTACCAGTATAGAACAGGTAATTAAGGCTTGGTTCAGAAAGTTTTCAAACTAAGGAGACAATCAGTAGCAATGCAGATAAGGCAAGTAGAATTAATTAAGGTAAGCAACTAATCAAATTAAGTGGAAAGGTAGGGGTCGAGATTCAGTAGCATAAAGTAGGACCAAATTCATAAAGCCCTGATTAAGGACACAACTTAGTAGAAAAATAAGTATCATAGCAAAATAGGGTAAGGAAATCAATCAGCTTAACAGACGGGGTAAAGCTTTTAGGGTTTTTGAAAGAAGGTTTTCAATTACCATCATTTAAGGAAAACATACTTTATCAAAAGGGAGTCATGACTTTATACTTTCAATATATAAATAGAGGAGGTCCACAGATGTAGCAAGAAAACATATTTGAAGCACAGTCACAGAAAGAAGCAAAAGATGAACAAACAAAGTAAGCATAGTCATACAAAAGTGACATAAGTAGGCTAGGGATTCAGGAAAACATATTCGAAGCAGGGTAATCACAGGACTCAAGTAAGCAGGCTAACACACAGACAAGAAGCAAAGAAAGCATGCTAACACTCAAAGAAGCAGAGTAAGGACAATCATAGCAACAAAGTAAAGAAAAATCTTTTAAAAAACGGGCTTTTAACAAAGTCAAGTTAAAAGCAGTAAGAGCACAAAATCGGTCAAGACAAACAAAGGAAAGGGTTCAAACATAACAAAATCAGTTAGAACACGCGTAAAAGGACTCCGAGAAACCCTAGTTTTAGAATAGAATGACCAAAATTGAAATAGTTAGTTAAAACCGGAGATTTTTTAGAGGAAAATGCTTAATAATACTTGAATCATCTCAGATCTATAAAGATCTGAGAAGAATCGAGCAGTAGCAAACTAGGGTTTCAAAAGAAATAGTAGAGATAAAGAGATTCGGTTAAAAACTCATGGATATACCTAGATCTTAAGACAGATCTAAAGAAAAGTGACAAATCTCAAGAGTTCGGGTTTCAGGGAACCAAGAGAAGATGAGAAAACCTTAGAACGTGACCGGTTTTAGCCGCAAAAGCCATGGATCTGATTCGAACAGCCATGGATGGCCGAAAAAATGGCATGAAAGACCATGGATAGGCTTTAAGAGGGTTTTGAACAAGACATGGACTAGATCTCTTCGAGATCTCTCCATGAAATCACAAAAACAAGCAACCAGGAGACGTAGGAGACAAGAATATGTCTCAAACAGCCATGGGAATCCATGGATCGTGTGGGGATCGATGGGATTAGGGTTAGTTTAAGGTGGCGGCGGCGAGTGTTAGGACTAGGTCTCAGAGAGACTTGGAGAGGATTTGGGGATTTTAGGGCGGCTGCTTGGTGAGAAATGAATTAGGTTAGGGGGTCGTTCAGGTTAAAAATGAAAGGAAATAATGGGGATCGTTGATCTCTGAGATCAACGGTCGAGATTGAATGGGTAGGTGGGGTTCCAGGTTTCGGCATGGGTAAAAAGGGTGTGGGTTGGGTTTTAATTGAAATTGGGCTGGGAAATTGGGTCCAATTTTGGGCTACAATTGAAAGCCAATTTGGCTAAAAGTTAAATAACTAGTTTTTCCCTTTTTAATTTATAAAAAATAGTAGATAATTTCTGAAAAATAATTTAAAGTGCTAACATGATTTACAGTACATAATTAGCAATTTAAAAATACAGGATTCAATTTTACGCATATAAAACATAATTAAATCTAATATTGCAATTATGTGTAATTTGGCTATAAAAATACTAAATGTAACTATAAAAATATATAAAATATTGCCTTATCCATATTTTGGCATAAATATAGAAATCCAATAGGTGAATTATCAAAATAATAATTTTGGAAATAATTATTGGGGAATTTATGGATAAAACGGATGAAATAAATCAATTAAAAACCTTTAAAATTATGGAAAAATAATAAAACCCTTGGACATGCTTATATATGCATACATATGCTATTTTGAAGGTATTTTGTAAATTGAAAATATATAGGAAAACATTGGGTATCAACACTTACCTCAATGAAAATACCAACACACAATCCATAATGAATCTCACAGTATGGAATTGTAGAGCTTCCCAAAATGCGGAGTTTTGAAGACAATTTTGCTCAATCCTAGATAACAATAGGCCAGTCTTAGTTGTCTTACTAGAACTCGCATGCATGACCACACCGCTCTTAAGAATGACTTCAACTTCTCTCACATGGCTCAAGTCGCGGCACAAGGCCTGTCCTGTGGTATAGTAATCCTGTGGAATGCTGAACTTGTCACTGTGGAGGATCTCAACATGACCACACAGGAAGTGCACTGCCTAGTCCAGGTATGGCCTAACCCTACTAAGTGGTTGTTTTCGTCAATAAATGCTATGTATACATGATTCCTATAGGGGTCCTTGGTTAGTAGGGGGAATTTTAATGATGTAATTCAAGCCAATGAAAAATTTGGTGGCAACCCTATTAGCAATACAAGGACAGATGCCTTTGCACAATGCATCAATTATTGAAAGTTAGTCGACCTAGGTTTTAAGGGCAGTCACTATACATGGACTAATAAACGACGTCATGGCCACACTATCCTAGAGCGACTAGACATGCTTCTCGCTAATTACGATTGGCTAACATTATTTCCTGAAACAGCCGTGCAATACGTCCCTCGTACGTACTTGGACCACTGTCCACTACTTGTAACACTAGAACCAAAGAGAACCCCTAGGCAAACCATATTTCGGTTTGAGAAATTTTGGACAACACATCCTACTTTTAAAACTGTTATAGAGGAATCATGGCAAAATGCCTCCTCATTAGTAGAAGTTGCGGCTAACTTCCAAAACGATGTTACTTATTATAATAAACACACTTTTGGCGATCTTTTTACAAAAAAAAAATGTAAACTACTTGCAAGAATTAATGGAATTCAAGTTTCAATAAACTACCCACTAGTACTTTCCTCCGAAACATAGAAATTCAACTATCTCATGAATTTAGTGGGTTACTAAAGCAGGAGGAAGACTTTTGAAAATAAAAATCAGGAATTCTTTGGTTAAACGAAAGCGATGCCAACACTAAATTTTTCCACATGTCTACATTACGGAGGCGTAGAAGTAACCACATTAATGCCCTAAAAGATAGTTTAGGAAATGGACGTTTGATCCAACACAAATTAAACAATAAATATTTTTTATTACAATACACTATTTTAGACAACCCAATCTTTGAGCACCAAAGTCCATCGTGGCTCAGCCACAACTGCTTCCTTAACCACTGCAGACCAACAACAACTAGCAATCTCCTTAACCTTGTCTGAAATAAAACAAGCCCTACTCTCCTTTCAACCTTTCAAGGCGCCTGGACCAGATGAATTGCATCCATATTTCTTCCAAAAATATTATAAAGAAGTAAGTCACTCCGTTATTCAGCTCTATTACAAAGCTTTCACTCAAAGTCAAATTTCGCCGGAAATAAATAAAACCTATTTGTGCCTCATACCAAAAATTAAAAATACAACTTCTATTATACAATATCGCCCTATAAGTCTTTGTAACACCATATATAAATTAATTACTAAAATAATAGTGATGTGTCTCAAGCCATTCCTACATAAAATCATAGGGCCCATAGAGTCTAGTGTCACGATCCCAGTTCGCCCTCCGTGATTTATCATGACGACACCTAGTCTCTACGACTAGGTAAGCGTAACAAATGCGGAAATTAAGTGAAACTTGCGGAAGAAATAATTAAAAGCCATAAATTACCGAATGAAACAGTATTTAAAATGCCGCTCGGCATATACAACACAACTTCTCAAAATCTAATACTTTATCCCAATACCCAGAAACTCACGGAAACACAAGGCTTTGAAAATCTAACAGTGTCTAACTCAAAAATATCGAACAAGGAAAAGAAATACAGAAGGGCAAATGTTTAAAAGCTAGAATGGAAAGGGACTCCTCGGTCCGCGGACGCGGCAGATGTACCTTGAAGTCTCTAGAGCAGTCGCCTCGCCTAACGGGTGGGAGGACTGAGTCGACGTACCTGGATCTGCACATGAAAAACATGCACAGAAAGGGCATGAGTACACCACAGTGGTACTCAGTAAGTACCAAGCCTAACCTCGGTCGGGTAGTGACGAAGAAAATCAGGGCCCTACTGAGGTTAAATAAAATATAAAGTTCAACAGAATAGAACATGACAGTATAAATAAGTGCAGCAAGAAGAATAACACAAGATATAAAGGGCAACAACAACTATTACGGAGACAAGGTAAGCACAGAAAAGAAATAAGGTCCAGCACCAAATAACAATCGGGGATCTCCCAGGATACCGTCCTGTAGTCCCAAATATACATATCCAATGGATCTCCCGGGATCCCGTCCCGTAGTCTAACTCATTGTGCGCGGAGATCTACCGAAATCCAGTTCCGTAGTCACAAATGTAAATGCCCAGTACAGGGGGAATCTACCGGGTGCATTCCCGTAGTTCCATATAACTGTGTCGGGGGGTCTACCGAAATCCCACATCCGTAGTCCCAAATGTAAACAGACAAGGGGGAGCTACCGGAATCCCACATCCGTAGTCCCAATGTAAATACACAATAACAACAAGAAAATACTCAGAAATGTCAAATTCCATATTAAGGCAAACAAGTAAGTCTAGCCTAGCATGCTGCACAGAATTCAGGTAAAGCAGATTGAGCAAATAAGGTATTTAAATCACTTAGACATGCTTTCCTAAGCTAGCAACATGTTTAATAGTGCAAGTAATGAAAAACCGGATTTTCAATAATTAGCACAAGTACGCACTCATCACCTCACGTACACGGCATTTTCAATTAACAATAATACCAAATCCTAGAGGGAGGTCCCCCACACAAGGTTAGGCAAGCTACTTACCTCAAACCGGCTCAATAATCAATCTGAAACCACGCTCTTACCATGAGTACTCGACTCCAAATGGCCCAAATCTATTCAATTCAATTGGATGATGTAAATAACACTTCAAGTAACTGATTCTACAAATAAATTCTAAACTAATACGCGAAATTAGGTAAAATTATCAAAACGCACCTCGGGACCACGTCTCGAAATCGGGTGAAATTTATATTTCCAGAATCCTCACACCCTCACGAGTTCAGTCATACCAAAAGTACCAAAATTGGACGTCATATGGTCCCTCAAATCATCACTCAAAGGTCTCCAATTAGTCAAGCCCTAACCTCCCCCATTACCAATGATTTTCCTTAATTTTTCATGCTTAAATTGATAAAAATCATTCCAAGCTTCCCAAGCTTATGGAAATCCTTCTGGAAACGTGCTTCCCAAGCTTCTTCCCGTTTGAAAAAGATTAATATGGCTAAATTTCGCGAAGGTAAGAATTTATTTGTTCTACCCAGCGATTACCGCATCTGCGGTCCAATAATTGCATCCGCGATACCGCTTCTGCGGTGGGGGAACCTCTTCTGCAGTTCTCACTTAAAAGCACAAACTCGCACCTAGGACTTCAGATTCTGCATCTGCGATCACGCAAGTGCGTTTCCTTACACCGCTTCTGCGGTTTCTGGCCCCTTCCTCTTTTCCGCTTCTGTGGTTAATTCGCCGCTTCTGCGGCTCCGCACCTGCGGTCCCACACTCGCAGGTGCGGTTATGACAGAAGAACAGCTGAAGCTGCAACTCCAATTCCAAAAATCTTTCTGTCAATCATCTGAAATCTTCCTGAGGCCCCTGGGATCTCAACCAAAGGCGCCAACAAGTCACAAACCACTACCCAAACTTGTACAAATCTTAAAAACACCTAAAACAACATCGAAACCTCGAATTAACCATGGATTTAAGCCTAAGAACAAAATTCTCAAAATACGATTTCGATCAAAAAAGTCTATCAAACCTCGTCCGAATGACTTGAATTTTTGCACACACGTCGCATTCAACACTAAGGAGCTACTCCAACTTTCGGAATACCATTCCGACCATCGGACAAAAATCTCACTATCGGGCCAGAAACATAAAAAATTCGACTTTCGGCATTTCAAGCCTAAATTAGCTACGGACCTCTAAAACACAATCAGATCACGCCCCTAAGCCCGAAATAACCTAAAGGAGCTAACGAAGCCATCGGATTTCCATTCCAAGGAAGTCTTCACACTGTTCCGACTACGGTCAACTTTCCAACACTTAATCTCTCATTTAGGGACCGGGGCATTAATTCTTAAAACGACCGGCCAAGTCGTTACATCCTCCCACACTTAAACATTCGTTGTCCTTGAACGAGCATAGAGACATACCTGAAGTAGTGAAAAGATGAGGGTAACGGCTGCGCATATCCTTCTCGGTTTCCTAGGTCGCCTCCTCGACCGGCTGACCCCGCCGCTAAACCTTCACTGATGCAATGTTCTTTGACCTCAGCTTTCTGACATGCTTGTCCAATATCGCCACCGGCTCCTCAACATAAGATAGATCCTTGTCCAACTGGACTGAACAGAAATCCAATATGTGCGATGGATCACCGCGATACCACCGGAGAGTCGAAACATGAAATACCGGATGAACTCTTGCCAGACTGGGAGGTAAGGCAAGCTTATAAGCAACCTCCCCAACACGCCTCAATATCTCGAAAGGCCTAATAAACCTCAGACTGAGCTTCCCTTTCTTCCCAAACCTCATAACGCCCTTCATAGGCAAAAAAGCAAGACCCGCTCTCCAACTATATAGGAAACACCATGAACCTTCCGGTCCGCGTAACTCTTCTGTCTGGACTGGGCTGTACGGAGTCTTTCTTGAATCACCTTAACCTTCTACAAAGCATCCTGAACCAAGTATGTTCCCAATAATCTAGCCTCACCCGGCTCAAACCAACCCACCGGGGATCTACACCGCCTACCATATAAAGCCTTATACGGCACCATCTGAATACTGGACCGATAGCTGTTGTTGTAAGAAAACTCTGCCAGTTGCAGGAACTGATACCACAACCTCCAAACTCAATCACACACACACGGAGCATATCCTCAAGAATCTGAATAGTGTGCTCGGACTGTCCGTCTGTTTGAGGGTGAAATGTTGTGCTCAACTCTACCCTAGTACCCAACTCATGCTGAACGGCCCTCTAGAACCGCGATGTAAACTGAGTACCTCTGTCTGAAATGATAGAAACTGGAATACCATGTAGACGAACAATCTCCCTGTTTTTAATTTCTGCTAACCGCTTCGAGGAATAAGTAGTACACATAGAAATGAAGTGCGCGGACTTTGTCAGCCGATCCACAATCAACCAAATGGCATCGAACTTCTTCACAGTCCGAGGGAGTCCAACTACGAAGTCCATGGTGATCCTCTCCCACTTCCACTCCGGAATCTCTATCTACTGAAGCAACCCACCCGGTCTCTAGTGCTCATACTTCACCTGCTGACAGTTGAGGCATCGAGCTACAAATCCCACTATGTGTTTCTTCATCCACCTCCACCAATAGTGCTGCCTCAAATCCCGATACATCTTCGCGGCACTCGGATGGATGGAATACCGCGAACTATGGGCCTCCTCTAAAATCAACTCCCGAAGCCCATCAACATTGGGTACACAGACCCGACCCTGCATCCTCAACACTCCGTCCTCGCCAATAGTCACATCTCTGGCATCACCATGCTGAACCTTGTCCTTGAGGACAAGCAAATGAGGGTCATCATACTGACGCTCCCTGATACGATCAAATAAGGAAGACTGAGAGACCATGCAAGCTAGAACCCGACTGGGCTCCGAAAGATCCAATCTCACAAACTGGCTAGCTAAGGCATGAACATCCATCGCCATAGGCCTCTCCAACGCTGGTAAATAAGCTAAACTCCCCAAACTCTCTGCCCGGCGACTCAAGGCATCGGCCACCATATTGGCCTTGCCCCGGTGATAAAGAATAGTGATATCATAGTCCTTCAGCAACTCTAACCATCTCCTCTGGCGCAAATTAAGATCCTTTTGCTTGAACAGGTGTTGCAAGCTCCGATGATCCGTATAAATCTACAAGGCACACCGTACAAATAATGACGCCAGATCTTCAAGGCGTGAACAATAGCAGCTAACTCAAGATCATGGACAGGATAATTTGTCTCATATACCTTCAACTGTCGGTACGCGTAGGCAACCACCCTACCGTCCTGCACCAAAACCGCTCCAAGGCCGATTCTCGAGGCATCACAATAGACAGTATAAGAACCCGAACCTGTAGGCAATATCAAAATTGGGGCTGTAGTTAAAGCTGTCTTGAGCTTCTGAAAGATCGCCTCACACTCTTCCGTCCATTGGAAAGGAGCACCCTTCTGGGTAAGCCTGGTCATAGGTACTGCAATAGATGAAAAACCCTCAACAAATCGATGGTAATAACCCGCCAAGCCAAGAAAACTGCGGATCTCTGTAGCTGAAGATGGTCTGGGCAAACTCTGCACTGCCTCTACTTTCTTCGGATCCACCCGTATACCCTCACTCGACACCACATGACCCAAGAAAGCCACGAAATCCAACCAAAACTCACATTTCGAGAACTTTGCATATAACTTCTTTTCCCTCAAAGTCTGAAGCACTGTCCTCAGGTGCTGCTAATGATCTTCCCGACTCCGGGAGTATACAAGAATATCATCAATAAAGACAATGACGAACGAGTCAAGATATGGCCGGAACACACTGTGCATCAAGTGCATAAAGGCCGCTGGGGCATTGGTCAGCCCAAAAGACATAACAAGGAACTCGTAATGACCATACCGAGTCCTGAAGGCAGTCTTCGGGATATCTGGCTCCCGAATATTCAACTGATGGTAACCTGAGCGCAAGTCAATCTTAGAAAACACCTGTGCACCCTAAAGCTGGTCAAACAGATCATCAATGCGAGGCAAAGGATAAATATTCTTCACTGTAACCTTGTTCAACTAGCGATAATCAATACACATACGCATAGAACCATCTTTTTTCTTCACAAACAATACAGGAGCACCCCAAGGTGATACACTAGGCCGAATAAAACCCTTATCAAGCAATTCATGTAACTAATCCTTCAACTCCTTCAACTCAAGAGGAGCCATACGATACGGATGAATGGAAATTGGCTGTGTGCCCAGCAACAGATCAATGCCATATCAATATCTATATTAGGTGGCATGCCCAGAATCAGCTGGAAACACATCGGAAAATCTCGTACTACAGGGATTGATCAATAGAACGGGTATTAATGCTGACATCTCTCACGTAAGCTAGATACGCATCACACCCTTCTCAACTATATGTTGAGCCTTAAGGAAAGAAATAACTCTACTGGGAGTGTGATCTAAAGTACCCCTCCACTCAATACGCAGTACACCTAGCATAGCCAGCATCACAGTTTTGGCGTGACAATCAAGAATAGCATAATGGGGCGACAACCAGTCCATGACCAAGATAATATCAAAATCTACCATGCCGAGTAACAATAAGTCGGCTCTGGTCTCAAAACCACTAAGAGCAACCAAGCACGACCGATAAATGTGATCCACAACAAAAAAATCTCCCACAGGAGTAGAAACATAAACAGGGGAACTCAAAGAATCCCGAGGTACACCCAAATGCGGAGCAAAATAAGAAAACACAGAAAAATAAGTGGAGCCCGGATCGAATAGAGCTGATGCATCTCTGTGACAAACCAGTATAATACCTGTGATGACAGAATTGGAGGCAACAGCCTCGGTACGGGCAGGAAGGGCATAGTACCTGCCCTGGCCTCCCCCTCTAGGGCGACCTCTACCTCCTCGACCTCCACCTTTAGCTGGCTGAGTAGGTGGGGTAGCAACTGGAGCTGTAACTATAGCCTAAGAACTCTGTGGGGCACGCTGTGGCTCACAAGTTTATGGAGGTGCACCCCTCCAAAGTCTGGGGCAATCCCTCACCATATGGCGTGTATCACCACACTCAAAACAAGCTTTGGGAGGACGTGGTGGCTGTGACTGGCTCGGACCAGGTCTGCTGGGCTGACCTCTGAAAGCACCCCGCGCAAGAGGCGCGCTAGTTACCGAAGGTGCATAATAAGGCTCTTGAGGTCTAAGAGGAGCTGGAAGGGCGACTCATATAACCCCTACCATGACGACCTGCAGCTAGGGCATGGGCACCAGAGAAATGGCCTGGCTCTTAAGACCTCTTGGCCTCTCTCTCCTCTCTCTCCCTAGCATGCATACCCTCAATCCTCCTAGCAATGCTCACCACCTGCTGATAAGAAATATTCATCTCCAACTCACGAGCCATGCTAGACCTGATTTTGGGAATAAGGCCCTCAATAAACCAGTGAACCCTCTCACGAACAGTAGAAACCAAGGTTGGGGCATGTCTAGCCAAACTAGTGTAACGGACAGCATACTCTGAGACAGTCATAGTACCCTGGCGCAAATGCTCAAACTCTGTGCGCCATGCATCCTTGAGGCTCTGAGGAACATACTCTCTCAGGAACAGATCTGAAAACTGAGTCCAAGTCAGTGAAGCAGCCTCATTTGGACTATCTAACTCATAGGTGCGCCACCACTCATAGGCGGCTCCTCGAAGCTGGAAGGTAGTGAATGCGGTACGGAGAATGCGGTAACACTCATCTAGAAATCCTAGAGCATCGTCCGATGCTAGACCACTGAATACACGAGGCTTGTACTTTTTGAACCTCTCAAGCCTCATTTGCTCATCCTCGGAAGCCGCTGCCCTATCCTTGGGCTGAACTGGCACTGCAGGCAGCACATGAATAATCTCACGGACCTGCGCAACATACACTCGCTGCTCAGGAGTGCGGGCGGAGGAAGTTTGTGCTCCTCCCCTGGCCTGAGACGTAGCTGCACCAAGGGGAAGCAACCATGTCTGAGCCAAAGTGGTGTAGATGCTCATGAACTGTACCAGTCTCTCCTGAAGAGCTTGTGTAGTAGTAGCAGTAGGCGTATCAGGTGCCTGGACTCCGGCTGGAACTGCTGGTGGTACCTCGGCGACAGCTCGTACGGGTGCTCTGGCTGCACCACGCGCACGTCCTCAGCCTCTACCCAGGCCCCGGCCTCTAATTGCTGCTATAGGGGGCGCAGGTGCCTGTTCATCTCGGGTAGCGCGTGTCCTCACTATCTATGAGAGAATAGAAGACAGAAGTTTAGAATTGTGATGTCAAAATATCGCACGACAAGAAAATCAAATGAAGTGGAATTTTCTACAGTTACATAGCCTCTCGTAGATGAGTACAGACGTCTCCGTACCGATCAACGAGACTCTAATAAATGGGCTTGTCATCCATGACTCCTATGAACCTAGAGCTATGATACCAAATTGTCACGACCCAAGTTCGCCCTCCGTGAACTGTCCTGATGGCACCTAGTCTCTATGACTAGGTAAGCCTAACAAATGCGGATATTATGTGAAACTTGCGGAAGAAATAATTAAAAGCCAAAAATAATAGAATGAAACAGTATTTAAAATGTCGCTCGTCATATACAACACAACATCTCAAAATCTAATAGACTATCCCAAAATCTGGAAACTCACGGAAACACAAGCCTTTGAATATCTAACAGTGTCTAACTCCAGAATATCTAAGAAGGAAAAGAAATACAGAAGGGTGAATGTTTAAAAGCTAGAATGGAAAGGGACTCCTCGGTCTGTGGACACGGCAGATGTACCTCGAATTCTCTAGAGCAGTCGCCTCGTCTCACGGCAGGTAGGACTGAGTCGACGTACCTGGATCTGCACATGAAAAACGTGCGCAGAAAGGGCATGAGTACACCACAGCGGTACTCAGTAAGTGCCAAGCCTAACCTCGGTAGGGTAGTGACGAGGAAGGTCAGGGCCCTAGTGAGGTTAATTGAAATATAAAGTTCAACAGTATAGAACATGACAATATAAATAAGTGCAGCAAGAAGAATAACACAAGATATAAAGGGCAACAACAACTATTACGGAGACAAGGTAAGCACAGAAAAGAAATCAACACCAAATAACAATCGAGGATCTCCAGTATACCGTCCCGTAGTCCCAAATATACATATCCAATGGATCTCCCGGAATCCCGTCCCGTAGTCCAACTCATAGTGCGCGGGGATCTACCGGAATCTCGTTCCGTAGTCCCAAATGTAAATACCTAGTACTGGGAGAATCTACCCGATGCATTCCGTAGTTCCATATAACTGTGCAGGGGGATCTACTGGAATCCCACATCCGTAGTCCCGAATGTAAACAGACAAGGGGGATCTACCAGAATACCACATCCGTAGTCCCAATGTAAATACACAGCAGCAACAAGAAAATACTCAGAAATGTCAAATTCCACATTAAGGCAAACAAGTAAGTCTAGCCTAGCATGCTGCACAGAATTAAGGTAAAGTAGGTTGAGCAAATAAGGTAATTAAATCACTTAGACATGCTTTCCTAAGCTAACAACAGGTCTAATAGTGCAAGTAATAAGAACCGGAAAGAAAACATACTAGTAATTACTTAATGAAAACCGGATTTTCAACAATTAGCACAAGTACGCACTCGTCACCTCACGTACAAGGCATTTTAAATTAACAATAATACAAAATCCTAGAGGGAGGTCCCCCACACAAGGTTAGGTAAGCCACTTACCTCGAACCAGCTCAATAATCAAATTGAAACCATGCTCTTGCCTTGAGTACTCGACTCCAAATGGCCCAAATCTATTCCATTCAATTGCATAATGTAAATAACACTTCAGCTAACTGATTCCACAAAGAAACTCTAAGATAATATGCAGAATTAGGTAAAATGACCAAAACGCCCCTCGGGCTCACATCTCGGATCGGGTAAAATTTATATTTCCAGAATCCTCACACTCTCACGAGTTCATTCATACCAAAAGTACCAAAATCGGACCTCGAATAGCCCCTCAAATCATCACTTGAAGGTCTCCAATTAGTCAAGCCCTAACCCACCAATTACCACTGATGTTCCTTAATTTTTCATGCTTAAATTGATAAAAATCATTCCAATAACGAGTTTAGGGACCAAAGACCTTACCCCAATGAACTCCTCTGAAATCCCCCTTGAAAAGTGCTTCCCAAGCTTCTTCCCGTTTGAAAAAGATTAAAAATGGCTAAATTTCGTGAAGGCAAGAATTTATATGTTCTGCCCAGCGATTACCGCATTTGCGGTCCAATAATTGCATCTACGATACTGATTCTGCATTGGGGGAACCTCTTCTACGGTTCTCACTTAAAAGCTCAATCTCGCACTTGCGACCTCAGATTCCGCATCTGCGATCACGCAGGTGCGGTTCCTTATGCTGCTTCTGCAGTTTCTGGCCCCTTCCTCTTTTCCGCTTCTGTGGTTAATCCCGCCGCTTCTGCGGCTCCGCACCTACGGTCCCAGACTCGCAGGTGCAGTTATGATAGAAGAACAGCTCAAGCTGCAACTCCAATTCCAAAAATCTTTCTGTCAACCATCCCAAATCATCCTGAGGCCCCCCGGACCTCAACCCTAGGCACCAACAAGTCACAAACCACTACTCAAACTTGTACCAATCCTTAAAACACCTAAAACAACATCGAAGCCTCGAATTAACCATGGATTTATGTCTAAGAACTCCAAAATTCTCAAAATACACTTTCAATCAAAAAGTATATCAAACCTCATCCGAATAACCTGAAATTTTGCACAAACGTCACATTCAACACTACAGAGCTTCTCCAACTTCCGGAATTCCATTCCGACCCCCGGATCAAAATCACACTACCGGACTGGAAACTTCAAAAATTCAACTTTCGGCATTTCAAGCCTATTTTATCTACGGACCTCCAAAACAAAATCCGAACACGCTCCGTACCCCAAAATCACCCAACGAAGCTAACAAAACCACCAGATTTCCATTCCGAGGCCGTCTTCACACCGTCCCGACTACGGTCAACTTTCCAACACTTAAGCTGTCATTTAGGGACTAAGTGTCTGAAACTCTCCGAAACACAAAATCGAACATCCTGACAAAAAACAATAGCAGAAATAAATACGGGGAAAGCAGTTAATAGGGGACAGGGGCGTTAATTCTTAAAACGACCGTCCGGGTCGTTACATCTAGTTTCCAACAAGGGAAGCGAGCTTTTGCTAATGCAATCATTATCCAGGAAATTCTTAATCACTTCAAAAACAAGAAAAGAGGCCACACTTGCCAAATGCTTCTAAAACTAGATCTGGAAAAAGTTTTTGATAAACTTGAATGGTCTTTTATAAAAAATACTCTCCATTATTTCAACCTCCCAAACACTCTCATCTCCCTAATAATGTCTTGAATCACTACGTCTTCCATATCTATCTTGATAAATGGCTCACATACAAACTATTTTCAACCATCTAGGGGTATACGAAAAGGGGATCCACTATCTCCTTATAACTTTATTATGTGTCTAGAACGTCTCTCCCAGAATATTTTCCAGTCAGTAGATTACCTACTATGGAAACCCATACAAATATCTCACAATGGGCCATAATTATCCCACCTCTTCTTTGCAGATGACATCATTCTTATCTCTAAAGTAAATAATACCAGTTGTCACACTATCATTGACACTCTTAATAATTTTACTACTTTATCAGGACAAACTATAAATATTAAAAAATCCATGATCTTTTTCGCAAAAAATTGCACTACGGAGGCCAAAAACCATATACTCTCTTGCTTTAGCATGAATGAAGGCATAAATTTTGGCAAATATTTGGGTTTTTACATGTTTCAAAAAAGACCTACTAAATCAGATTTCTAATTCCTCCTAGACAATTTCAAGGCCAGACTTGCAGGATGGAAAATAAATTTCCTAACATTGGCAGGTAAAACAACCCTTATTAAATAAACCCTCACTAGTTTTCCCAACCACATCATGCAATATATTGCAATTCATAAAAATATTATTAAAGAATGGAGCAATATATGTGCAACTTTCTTTGGGGCACTACTCCTCTAAAATGAAAAACTCACTTAGTCAACTGGAGAAAGATCACTACTCCAAAACTATTAGGAGGCCTAGGTATACAGAGACTTGAACTAAAAAACAAAGCTCTATTAGCAAGGCTATCCTGGCACCACTTTCACTCACCCAATCAACTTTGGGCACACACTCTTATACAAAAATAGAAGAATAAACCTATAACAAGTGGCTTTCTAATACTTGGCAAAATATCATATTGGGTTGGAAACACTGGCAACATTGTTACAACCCATATTCATGTATGTTAGTTCATGCCGTAAGGTAGTCGATGTAAATCCATGAAGAGATTATCTTTAAGATGATAAGAAGTTAATCTTATTGGTCTTAAGCGATAGAAGGGTGTATAAGTGTGGTTAACAAGTATTAGAAGTTAAACGAATCAAGGATGTTGTAACTCGTATTTTTGGGAAAACCTAGAGGTGCTTAATATTCTCAAGAGGTTGTATTTTAAGTAGACCTATTAATCGGGCAGGCCTGACCCGTTTTCAAACCTCTTCGGCCCGGGTCAGCCCGATTTAGCCCCTTACTGTAGCATATTAGGGCAGGCTGGGACGGGTTGGGAGGGGGCGGGTTTTAGACGAACACATTATTGATATCGATGCACCGGAACCCGCTAAACCCGCTAACCCATTAACGAGTTGTTAATGGGCTGCAGCCCGGTTCATCCCGGTATCCATTGCAAATTTGTTTTTTTTTAATTTTATGGACTGTTGCCAACGGTCAAATTCAGAAATGACCGTTGGGGAACGGCCAGATTTTGCACAAATGGCCATTTCGGCCTCCCCTATTAAAAAAATATCCCTCCCACCCCTAGAAATTGAAAAATTATAATTTTAACCTTTTATAACCTATAAATAGCCCCCCTTCTTTTTCATTTTTTCTCACAATTGACTCTCTTACTACTCTAATTCTCTCTCAATTTTCTCCTAATATTATTGATTATTGTTCTTAAATTCTCGATTACTTATTATTTCAAGTTTCATCAAATATTTAGTTTAGCCATTACAAAACTATTGTTATCAAATATCAAGTATTCAAGTGAAGTGTGTTATCAAGTACTATTAAGTATAAACTATCAAGTTATGGTCTAACAATTGAAGTTTTATTTTTTATATCAAAATTAGTGCGGCACCCAGAATCCCGGTAGACTCGTTTCATCTCTTTCTCTTCTTTTGTGTACACTTATTTTATTATTTAGAATTATTAATTTAATTTACATAATGGATTTACTTAGAGCAGCCAAAAAAGCGTTCACTGGTAGATGTGGTAGTAAGAAAACTTCCAAAAGATCAAAAGGTGGTGTTGGTTCTTCTAGTAGCTTTACACATATTTCTGAAAGTTCACCTGAATATTTAAATGTAGATTATGAGTGAATGCAAGAAAATTATGGTATAGATGATGATTTAGATGATATTTTAGATGATATTCAATCACCCGATAATCTTGAAACACCACAAGCTACATCTGGTAATGCTAGTCAAACTCAAAATATTAGGGGTGGAACAAGTAAGCCTCCCCTCCCTATTAAGAAGAATCGAAGATTAAGAAGTAAGTATTGGAATTGTTTTTGAAAGACTAGAAGATCAAAAAAATTATCTAAAATGTAGAATTTATAATGAACTTTATAAACATGATCCCAGTAATCGAGGGGAAACGGGACAACATCGTAGGCATATGGTAGAGCTCCACCCACTTGATTGGGGAGTAGATGAGGAAGATGGGCAACAAAAACTTAACCGAGTACTTGGGGGTTAATGGGTAAATACGATATTAAGAAAGATCGTGAAGAATTAGCTAAAATGATTGTTTTAGGTTGTTTACCTTTTAGTTTTGCTTCTGCACCGTCTCTTGTTACTTATATTCAAAGAATTTATGTGACGACTCGGTTGGTCGTCTTGGGAATTAACGCCCCGATCCCCTATTAACTGCTTTCCCCAAGTTTATTTCTGCTATTTTGATTTGTCAGGATGTTCGGTTTTGAGTTTCGTAGAGTTTTGGGACACTTAGTCCCTAAATGAGAGCGTAAGTGTTGGAAAGTTGACCGTAGTCGGAACGGTGTGAAGACGGCCTCGGAATGGAAATCTGGTGGTTCTGTTAGCTTCGTTGGGTGATTTCGGGGTAAGGAGCATGTTCGGATTTTGTTTTGGAGGTACGTAGATAAAATAGGCTTGAAATGCCGAAAGTTGAACTTTTGAAGTTTCCGGTCCGGTAGTGAGATTTTGATCCGAGGGTCGGAATGGAATTCTGGAAGTTGGAGTAGCTCTGTAGTGTTGAATGTGACGTGTGTGCAAAATTTTAGGTCATTCGGACGAGTTGTGTTAGACTTTTTGATCGAAAGCGTATTTTGAGGAAAATTAGAGTTCTTAGGCTTAAATCCTTGGTTAATTTGAGATTTCGATGTTGCTTTAGGAGTTTTAAGGATTGGTACAAGTTTGAATAAGGTATTAGCTGATGTTTGTGCCTTTGGTTGAGGTCCCGGGGGCCTCGGAGTGATTTCGGATGGTTAACGGGAAGTTTGAGGAACGTTGCAGCTGCTATATTTTTGCTTCTTCCGGTATTTCCGCACCTGCGGTTCGGGGACCGCAGGTGCGGCGCCGCATAAGCGGCTCGGTTACCAAAAAAGCGGAATTTGGAGAGTGCATCAGGAATTGCAGAAGCGGTGCTATTACCACAGAAGCGGTACCGCATCTGCGGACTGGGAGTCGTAGATGCGGAATCTGGCCTTAAGTGGGAAGTCACAGATGCAACATTTGTTCTGCAAAAGTGGGACCGTAGATGCAGTCCCGGGGCCGCAATGCGGGAATCGCTGGGCAGAACATATAAATAGTTGCCTTTGCGAATTTGAGCTATTCTTTTACCATCCGGGTTTGAGGCTTTTGGGAGAGATTTTTGAGGAAAACAAAGGGGAATCGCTTGGAGGTAACATTCATGACTTCATAACTCGTTTTTATGTGATTAAAGACCTAATTAGTGGTGAGAAATTTGGGAAAAATGGGTAATTAGGGCTTGAGTTTAAGAGGCCTTTAAATAAGGATCTGAGGGGTCATTTGTACTCTGATTTCAGTGTTCTTGTTATGTATAGACTCGTGAGAGTATGAGGTTTCTGATAATGTAAATTTCACCCAATTACGAGACGTGGGCCCGAGGGTGTTTTGGTCATTTTACATAATTTTGCGCATTAGCTTAGACTTTAATTGTAGAATCAGTTACTTGAAGTATTATTTCCATTATGCAAATAAATTGAATAGATTTGGGCCATTTGGAGTCGAGTACTCGTGGCAACCTTGTGTGGGGGACTTTCCCTTTAGGATATGACGTATTTGATAATTGAGATGCCTTGTACGTAAGGTGACGAGTGCGTATTTGATCTGATTGTTGAAAATCTTGTTTTACTTTAAGTATTTCAATTGAGTTCTTTTTTCCTGCTTTGTTCTACTTACGAATTTAGCCTGTTGTTACTTTAGAAAAGCATGTTTAGTTGACTTAATTACCTATTTGCTTAAACTGCCTTAATTGCATTATGTGAAGCATGTTAGGCTAGAGTTAATTGTTTACTTGGTTCGAAATTACTATTTAATTGAGTACTCTTGGGTTGCTTCTATGTGTTTTAATTTGGGACTACGGGACAGCATCCCAGGAGATCCCCTGTACGCATTTATGATTCGGACGGAGGTGCGGGATACCAAGAGATCCCTGACACGTATATTGAGGATACCAAGAGATCCTCGGGATACCAAGAAATCCCTAGCATATATTGAGGATACCAAGAGATCCTCGGGATACCAAGAGGTCCCTCGTATACATAAAGGATACCAAGAGATCCTCGGGATACCAAGAGATCCCCCGGTTATCAGCCTTGCTATGAGTGGTTTTTCCTTGTGGTTGCCTTTATATCTGTTTTTCGTTATTATACTCTTATTATACTGTATAGATTCTTAATATAGATTCTCAATTTTACATCTTATCTTATCATGTTATTTTATTCTTTATTTAACCTCAGTAGGGCCCTGACCATCCTCATCACTACCCGACTGAGGTTAGGCTTGGCACTTACTGAGTACCGATGTGGTGCACTCATGCCCTCTCTGCGCATGTTTTTCATGTGCAGATCCAGGTACTTCTACTCAGGCCTACCATTCTTGAGGGAGGCGTCCGCTCTAGAGACTTCGAGGTACATCTACTACGTCCGCAGACCGAGGAGCCCCTTTCTATTCTAGTTGATAAACATTGCCCTTCTGTATTTTCCTTTCTTGTTACATATTTTGGAGTTAGACTGTTAGATATTTCAAAGGCTTGTGTTCCTGTGAGTTTCCAGGTTTTGGGATTGTGTACTTGGGTTGAGAATGTTGTGTTGTACATGCCGAGCGGCATTATAACTATTGTTTTCCATTCAGTTATTTTTGTTTTGATTATTCCTTCCGCAAGCTTAGTATATTTTCCGCACTTGTTAGGCTTACCTAGTTGTAGAGACTAGGTGCCTTCACCACAGTTCACGGAGGGTGAACTGGGGTCATGAAAAGTTGATATCAGAGCTCTAGGTTCATAGGAGTCATGGATCACAAGCCGGTTTATTGGAGTCTCGCTGATCGGTACGGAGACGTCTGTATTTATCTACGAGAGGCTATGTAACTGTTAGGAAGATTTCCACTTCATTTGATTTCCTTGTCGTGCGATATTTTGACATCACAATTCTAAACTTTTGTCTTCTATTCTCTCACAGATGGTGAGGACACGTGCTACTCGAGATGATCAGGCACCCGCGCCCCCTACCGCAACCGTCAGAGGCTGGGGCCGGGGTAGAGGCCGGGGACGTACACGTGGTGCAGCTGAGCAGCTACACAAGCTGCCGCCGAGGTACCACCAGCAAATCCAGCCGGAGTTCAAGCACCGGACACGCCTATTGCTACTACTACTCCAGCTCTTCAGGAGATTTTGGAACAGTTCTGAGCATGTATACCACCTTGGCTCAGGCAGGGTTGCTTCCCCTTGTAGCAGCCATATCCCAGGCCGGGGGAGGAGCACAGACTCCCGCCGCCCCCACTCCTGAGCAGCGAGTGCATGTTGAGCAGGTCCCTGAGATTATTCCTGTACCGCTTGCAATGCCAGTTCACCCCGAGGTCAGGGTAGCAGCTTCCGAGGAGGAGCAATAGAGGTTTGAGAGGTTTAAGAAGTACAAGCCTCTGGTATTTAGTGGTCAATCATCGGAGGATGCTCTGGGATTTCTAGATGAGTGTTATCGCATTTTCCGTACCATGGGTATCTCAGGATCGAGCGGGGTTTCTTTCACTACCTTCCAGCTTCGAGGAGCCGCCTATGAGTGGTGGCGCACCTATGACTTAGACAGTCTAGATGAGGATGCTTCACTGACTTCGGCTCAGTTTTCAGATCTGTTCCTGAGGGAGTAAGTTCCTCAGAGCCTCAGGGACGCATGGCGTGCAGAGTATGAGCATTTGCGCCAGGGTGCTATGATTGTTTCAAAGTATGTTGTCCGTTAGACCAGTTTGGCTAGGCCTGCACCAGCCTTGGTTTCTACTGTCCGTGAGAGGGTTCGCCGGTTTATTGAGGGCCTTATTCCAGCATCGGATCTAGCATAGCTCGTGAGTTGGAGATAGATATTTCTTATCAGTAGGTGGTGAGCATTGCTAGGAGGATTGAGGGAATGCGTGCTAGGGAGAGAGAGAAGAGGGACGACAAGAGGTCACGAGAGTCGGGCCATTATTGTGGTGCCTGTGCCCCAGTTGCAGGTCGTCATGGTAGGGGGTATATGAGTCGCCCTGTTCATTCAGCTGTTCCAGCAGCCAGTATTGCTCCAGCTCCTCCTAGATCTCAGGAGCCTTATTATGCACCTCCGATTTCTAGCGCGCCTCCTACGCGGGGTGCTTTTAGAGGTCAGTCCAGCAGACCTGGCCCTAGCCAATCACAACCACCACGTCCTCCCAGAGCTTGTTTTGAGTGTGGTGACACACGCCGCATGGTGAGGGATTGCCCTAGACTTGGGAGGAGTGCACCTCCACAGACTTCTCAGTCACAGCGTGCCCCGCAGAGTTCTCAAGCAATGATTACAACTCCAGTTGCTATCCCACATGCTCAGCCAGCTAGAGATAGAGGTTGGGAGGTAGAGGTTGCCCTAGAGGGGGAGGCCATGCCTGATACTATGCCCTTCATGCCCGTACCGAGGCTGTTGCCTCCAATTCTGTCATCACAGGTATTATACTAGTTTGTCACAAAGATGCATCATATCTATTTGATCCAGGATCCACTTACTCTTATGTGTCTTCTTATTTTGCTCCGCATTTGGGTGTATCTCGGGATTCTTTGAGTTCCCCTGTTTATGTTTCTACTCTTGTGGGAGATTCTCTTGTTGTGGACCTCATTTATCGGTCGTGTTTGGTTGCTCTTTGTGGTTTTGAGACCATAGCCGATCTATTGTTACTCAGCATGGTTGATTTTGATATTATCTTGGGGGTGGACTGGTTGTCGCCCCATATGCTATTCTTGATTATCACGCCAAAATGGGGACGCTAGCTACGCCAGGTGTACCGCGTGTTGAGTGGAGGGGTACTTTTGATCACACTCCCAGTAGAGATATTTCATTCCTTAAGGCTCAGCGTATGGTTGAGAAGGGGTGTGACGCGTATTTAGTTTATGTGAGAGATGTCAGTATTGATACCCCTTCGGTTGATTCAGTCCCAATAGTACGGGATTATCCCGATGTGTTCCCAGCTAATCTTCCGGGCTTGCCGCCTGATAGAGATATTGATTTTTGCATTGATCTATTGAAGGAGTTGAAGGATCAGTTAAAGGAATTTCTTGATAATGGTTTTATTTTATTCGGCCCAGTGTTTCACCTTGGGGTGCTCCTGTCTTGTTTGTGAAGAAAAAGGATGGTTCTATGCTTATGTGTATTGATTATCGCTAGTTGAACAAGGTTACAGTGAAGAACCGTTATCCTTTGCCGAGATGATCTGTTTGACCAGCTTCAGGGAGCACGGATGTTTTCAAAGATTTATTTGCGCTCAGGTTACCATCAGTTGAAGATTTGGGAGCCAGATATCCCCAAGATTACTTTCAGGACTCGCTATGGTCCTTACGAGTTCCTTGTTATGTCATTTGGGCTGACCAATGCCCCAGCAGCCTTTATGCATTTGATGCACAGTGTGTTCCGGTCGTATCTTGACTCATTCGTCATTGTTTTTATTGATGATATTTTGGTGTATTCTCGAAGTCGGGAAGATCATGAGCGGCACCTAAGGACTGTGCTTCAGACTTTGAGAGAGAAGAAGTTATATGCTAAGTTCTCGAAATGTGAGTTTTGGTTGGATTCAGTGGCATTCCTAAGTCACGTGGTATCGAGTGAGGGCATTCAGGTGGATCCGAAGAAGATAGAGGCCGTGCAGAGTTGGCCTAACCCATCCTCAGCTACAGAGATCCACAGTTTCCTTGGTTTGGCAGGTTACTACCGTCGCTTTGTGGAGGGCTTTTCATCGATTGCAGCCTCTATGACCAGATTGACCCAAAAGGGTGCTCCATTTCAGTGGAAGGAGGAGTGTGAACTGAGCTTTCAGAAGCTCAACACGGCTTTGACCACAACCCCAACTTTGATACTGCCTACAGGTTTGTGGCCTTATAAGGTCTATTGTGATGCCTCGAGGATTGGCCTCATAGCGGTGTTGATGCAGGACGGAAGGGTGATGCCTACACGTCCAGACAGTTGAGGATTCATGAGAAGAACTGCCCTGTTCACGACCTTGAGTTAGCTGCCATTGTTCACGCCCTGAACATTTGGTGCCATTATTTATATGGGGTTCCCTTAGAGATTTATACTGGCCATCGGAGCTTGCAACATTTGTTCAAGCAAAAGGATCTAAATTTGCGCCAGAGGAGGTGGTTGGAGTTGCTGAAGGATTATCACATCACTATTTTGTATCACCCGTGCAAGGCCAATGTAGTGGCTGATGCCTTGAGTCGCCCGAAGAGTTTGGGGGGTTTTGCATATTTACCAGCATCAGAGAGGCCTATGGCGATGGATGTTCAGGCCTTAGCCAGACAGTTTGTGAGATTGGATCTTTCGGAGCCCAGCCGAGATCTAACTTGCGTGGTTTCTCGGTCTTCCTTATTCGATCGTATCAGGGAGCGGCAGTATAATGACCCTCATTTGCTTGTCCTCAAGGACAAGGTTCAGCACGATGATGGAAGATATGTGACTATTGGTGATGATGGAGTATTGAGGATGAAGGGTTGGATTTGTTTACCCAATGTGGATGGGCTGCGAGATTTGATTCTAGAGGAGGCCCATAGTTCGCGGTATTCCATCCATCTAGGTGTCGCGAAGATGTATCAGGAATTTAGGTAGCAGTATTGGTGAAGGCGGATGAAGAAAGATATAGTTGGATTTGTAGCTCGGTGCCTCAACTGTCAGCAGATGAAGTATAAGCACCAGAGGCCGGGTGGGTTCCTTCAGCAGATAGAGATTTCGGAGTGGAAGTGGGAGCGGATCACCATGGACAATATAGTTGGACTCCCACGGACTTTGAAGAAGTTTGATGCTATTTGGGTGATTGTGGATGGGGTGACCAAGTCCGCTCATTTCATTCCTATGTGTACTACTTATTCTTCGGAGCGGTTGGCGGAGATTTATTTCCGGGAGATTGTTCGTCTGCATAGTATTCCAGTTTCCATTATTTCAGATATAGGTACTCAGTTCACATCATGGTTTTGGAGAGCCGTTCAGCGTGAGTTGGGTACTGGGGTAGAGTTGAGTATAGCATTTCACCCTCAAACGGACGGACAGTCCGAGCGCACTATTCAGATTCTTGAAGATATGCTCCGTGCGTGTGTGATTGAGTTTGAAGGGTCTTGGGATTAGTACTTGCCATTGGCAGAGTTTGCTTACAACAACAGTTATCAGTCCAGCATTCAGATGACGCCGTATGAGGCTCTGTATGGTAGGCGGTGTAGATCTCTGGTGTGTTGGTTTGAGCCGGGTGAGGCTAGACTATTGGGCACAGATTTGGTTCAGGATGCTTTGGAGAAGATTAAGGTGATTCAGGATAGACTCCGTACAGCCCAGTCCAGACAGAAGAGTTACACGGACCGGAAAGTTTGTGATGTTTCCTATATGGTTGGAGAGCGGGTTCTACTTCGAGTTTCGCCTATGAAGGGCGTCATGAGATTTGGGAAGAAAGGGAAGTTACGTCCGAGGTTTATTGGCCCTTTTGAGATATTGATGGGTGTTGGGGAGGTTGCTTATGAGCTTGCCTTTTACCTCCCAGCTTGGTCGGAGTTCATCCGGTATTTCATGTTTCGATGCTCTGGAGGTATCACGGTGATCCGCCGCACGTGTTGGATTTCAGTTCAGTCCAGTTGGACAAGGATCTATCCTATGTTGAGGAGCCAAGGGCGATATTGGACAGGCAGGTTAGAAAGCTAAGGTCAAAGAACATTGCATCAGTAAAGGTTCAGTGGCGGGGTCAGTCGATAGAGGAGGCGACTTGGGAGACTGAGCAGGATATGCGTAGTCGTTACCTTAATCTTTTCACTACTTCAGGTATGTCTCTATGCTCGTTCGAGGACGAATGAATGTTTAAGTGTAGGAGGATGTGACGACCCGGCCGGCCGTCTTAGGAATTAACGCATCGATCCCCTATTAACTGCTTTCCCCAAGTTTATATCTACTATTTTGATTTTTCGGGATGTTCGGTTTTGAGTTTCGGAGAGTTTTGGGACACTTAGTCCCTAAATGAGAGCTTAAGTGTTGGAAAGTTGACCGTAGTCGGAACGGTGTGAAGACGGCCTCGGAATAGAAATTCGATGGTCCATTAGCTTCGTTGGGTGATTTTGGGGTTAGGAGCGTGTTCGGATTGTGTTTTGGAGGTCCGTAGCTAAATTAGGCTTCAAATGCCGAAAGTTGATTTTTTGAAGTTTCCGGTCCGATAGTGAGATTTTTATCCGTGGGTCGGAATGGAATTCCGGAAGTTGGAATAGCTCCGTAGTGTTGAATGTGATGTGTATGCAAATTTTCATGTCAGTCGGACGAGTTGTGTTAGACTTTTTGATCAAAAGCATATTTTTGAGGAAAATTGGAGTTCTTAGGCTTAAATCCTTGGTTAATTCGAGATTTTGATGTTGCTTTAGGTGTTTTAAGGATTGGTACAAGTTTGAATAAGGTATTAGGTGATGTTTGTGCCTTTGTTTGAGGTACCGGGGCCCTCGGGGTGATTTTGGATGGTTAACAGGAAGTTTGAGGAATGTTACATCTGCTGTATTTTTGCTACTTCTGGTATTTCCGCACCTGCGGTTTGGGGACCGCAGGTGCGGTGCCGCATAAGCGGCTCAGTGACCGCAGAAGGGAAATTTTGAGAGTGCATCAGGAATCGCAGAAGCGGTGCTATTACCGCATAAGCGGTACCGCATTTGCGGACTGGGAGTTGCTGATGCGAAATCTGGCCTTAAGTGGGAAGTCGCAGATGCGACATTTGTTCCGCAGAAGTGGAACCGCAGATGCGGTCCCAAGGCCGCAAATGCGGGAATCGCTGGGCAGAACATATAAATAGTTGCCTTTCCGAATTTGAGCTATTCTTTCACTATTTTCATCCGGGTTTGAAGCTTTTAAGAGAGATTTTTGAGGAAAACAAAGGGGAATCGCTAGGAAGTAACATCCTTGACTTCATAACTTGTTTTTATGTGATTAAAGACCTAATTAGTGGTGAGGAATTTGGGAAAAATGGGTAATTATGGCTTGAGTTTAAGAGGTCTTTAAATGAGGATTTGAGGGGTCATTTGGACTCTGATTTCAGTGTTATTGTGATGTATAGACTCGTTCGAGTACGAGGTTTCTGAAAATGTAAATTTCACCCGATTCCGAGACGTGATCCCGAGGGGCGTTTTGGTCATTTTACATAATTTCGCGCATTAGCTTAGACTTTAATTGTAGAATCAGTTACTTGAAGTGTTATTTACATTATGCAATTGAATTGAATAGATTTGGGCCATTTTGAGTCGAGTACTCGTGGCAAAGACGTGGTGTCGGGTTGATTTTGAGCTGGTTCGAGGTAAGTGGCTTGCCTAACCTTGTGTAGGGGACTTTCCCCTTAGAATATGACGTATTTAATAATTAAGATGCCCTGTACGTGAGGTGACGAGTGCGTACTTGAGCTAATTGTTGAAAATCCGATTTTACTTTAAGTATATTACTTTAGTTCCTTTTTCCTGCTTTGTTCTACTTAAGAATTTAGCATGTTGTTAGTTTAGAAAAGCATGTTTAGTTGACTTAATTGCCTATTTGCTTAAACTGCCTTAATTGCATTACGTGAAGCATGTTAGGCTAGAATTCACTGTTTACTTGGTTCGAAATTAGCATTTAATTGAGTATTCTTGTGTTGCTTCTATGTGTTTCAATTTGGGACTACGGGACAGTTTCCCGGGAGATCCCCTGTACGCATTTATGATTTGGACGGAGGTGCGGTACACCAAGAGATCCCTAGCACGTATATTTAGGATACCAAAAGATCCTCGGGATACCAAGAGATCCCTAGCATATATTGAGGATACCAAAAAATCCTCGGGATACCAAGAGATCCCCCGTATACATAGAGGATACTAAGAGATCCTCGGGATACCAAGAGATCCCCCGGTTATCAGCCTTGCTATGAGTGGTTTTTCCTTGTGGTTGCCTTTATATCTGTTTTTCGTTATTGTACTCTTATTATACTGTATAGTTTCTTAATATAGATTCTCAATTTTACTGCTTATCTTATCTTGTCATTTCATTATTTATTTAACCTCAGTAGGGCCCTGACCTTCCTCGTCACTACCCGATCGAGGTTAGGCTTGGCACTTACTGAGTACCGTTGTGGTGTACTCATGCCCTCTCTGTGCATGTTTTTCATGTGAAGATCTAGGTACTTCTACTAAGGCCTACCATTCTTGAGGGAGGCGTCCGCTCTAGAGACTTCGAGGTACATCTGTCATGCCCGCAGACCGAGGAGTCCCTTTCTATTCAAGCTGTTAAATATTACCCTTCTGTATTTTTCTTTCTTGTTAGATATTCTGGAGTTAGACTATTAGATATTTCAAAGGCTTGTGTTCCCGCTAGTTTCCGGGTTTGGGTATAGTGTATTTGGGATGAGAATGTTGTGTTGTACATGCCGAGCGGCATTATAACTATCGTTTTCTATTCAATTATTTTGGTTTTGATTATTCCTTCCGCAAGTTTAGTTTATTTTCCCCACTTGTTAGGTTTACCTAGTGGTAGAGACTAGGTGTCGTCACGACAGTTCACGGAGGGCGAACTGGGGTCGTGACAATTTATTACCCTTTATTTAAAGGTCTTCCTAGAAGTACTTGTAGAGCTCAGACATATATACGTTATTTGTTCGCCAGTCTTTCTTGTAGTGTTTCTCTTACTTCTGATATTGGTCGTGCTGTAAATGGAAATGATTATTTGACTATTACATGTTATTGGATAGAAGATAATTTTTGTATGCAAGAAAGTATTATTGCTTTTAAATATGATGAAGATCAAAGTCATACTGGTGCATTTATATGTAATACTATCCATGAAGTTGCTATATTTTATAATCTTGCAGAAAATATTTTGTGTATGTTATTTGATAATGCTTCTAACAACAATGCTCCTATTACAATATAAAAATTGCATCTACACCCACCACTTCTGAAATATTTCATGTTAGATGTGCATGTCATATTTATAACTTGATTGTGAAGAGTGCCCTTGAATTATTTAGAGATAAAATCACTTTAGTTAGGAGATCTGTTGGTGTATTTCAAGGAAATAATAGAAGTGCTAGATTAAATGCATTTAAGAAAAAATATGTACACTATGGACTAAAACCAAGACTCGTGCCTGAAGAAATAGTTACTAGGTGGAATTATACTTATTTATTCTTAAGATGTTGTTAGAAATATAGAATGCTTATAACTGAAGTTGCTAATTCCCATTGTACCGATCCTAGCCGTTTGTTAACATCTAGAATTTGGGATGTCATTGAAGATGTTATACAATTTTTAAAATTTTTTATGTGGCTACACTTGAGTTTTCTGGAGCTTATTATCCTATTATTGTAAATGGTTTAGTTCATATTGTTGAAATTTCTCTTTTACTACATATTTTGAAGAAAAAAGAAGGATATACATCTGTTGTTGAATCTATGCTAGATATGTTTAAAAAATATTTCTACCCAATTCCCCATATTTACCTAATTGGTGCTATTTTAAACCCTACTATCAAAATGATAAAGTGTCGCCAATTAATCAGTGTTTTATATGCTTATATGGATATTGGACCAACTGAAACTCCTTATATTGGCACGTGTATTTCTGTTCTACACAAATATTTACAAACTTTATATAATTATTATGCTAAAATTATTGATGCTTCTTCGGTTGTAGATGCAAATATTCCTTCAAGTAATACATCAACATCTGGAACAACTTTGGATGATGATGATGGTGTTCAAGATTATTTGATTTGGTCTAGACAAGGATAGCATCAACAAACCAGTAGCAGCAAAATTGATGAACTCCAATTCTACTTGCAAAAGTAACCAGATCCCCTCACAAAGGATTTTCTACCGCTGGGTTAGTGGAAGAGCAACTCAAATCAATTTCTTGTTCTTTCGGTCATGGCTCGAAATGTGCTAAATGTGCCGATTTCAACAGCTGCATCAGAGAGTGCATTTAGCCAAGTAAGGCAGTAGCTAGGAGATACCTGTCATTCATTCGGCAGCAACGCTTTGAAAATTCTAGTGTGCTTCAGAGATTGGATAAGATCAAAACGGAAAAATCAAGGGCGTGCTGAGGTAGACAAAGCGGAGGACCAAGAAATTGAAGATATAATGGTTTATGGTCCCGATTCAACTAATGCCGGAAACCAAGAACCTCATATTTACATGGAAGAACATACCAAAATTATGCAAAGCATGTGATGTACTATTTCTTATTTTTTATAATTCTTGTAAACTTTTAATTTGCAAGTTCAAAAATAAAAAAATCAAAAAAGAACTTGCAAATTAATTTGAAGTATTAAAAATATAAAATGAAAGCCTTCGGGGTTTGTTCCTAACATATTGCTATTGGCCTTATTAAATAATTTTTTGTAGCCATTTACTCTCTAATTTCAATTTTAAAATTTTAAAATTCAAATTTCAAATTTAAAACTTTAAAATTTAAACATCAAAGTTTAATTTTAAGCCTTAAAAGTTTGCAAACACTTAAGTATCAATAACATTGAATAAGAAAAACAAAATTTAATTAAAAAAATATATATATAATAGCCTGGCCCACCCGAACCCGTTAAGCCGGAACCCGGACGGGCCCAAAATAACCCGAAAAAATCCAACTCGCCACCAGCCCGTTATACCAACCCGCTAACCAACCCGGTCCGTTAACGGACAGGCTGATTTTTTTCGTCCAGCCCGCCTGTTAGACACCTTTATTATTAAGGTATTTGAATCATATAATATATGTATCATAAGTCTTGTAGTCAAACGAGTTATGAAACAAAAGTCGACAAAAGTTGTCGCAACTTACGTTCATAATTCTACTTAAACTTTAGGTCAAATGTTACTAAGCTTTAGTCCTAATTTACTTGGAATTACGGGGTGAACTATCCAACAAATTGATGATCTATGAGTCTAGTTTCCAACGCATTAAACCGTTCATCAATACAATCTCGAAGTAGAGAGATATTCGCGTTTTTGCGAGACTGCGCCAATCACCTCTCTATGGGTCCCACATAGGCGGTTTACGACATATGGATATATATATATATATATATATATATATATATATATATATATATATCTCAACCCCTTTTTAAGTCATTTGTTTTCATTATATTCATACCTTAGAACCTAAAAATATTCTCTCAAATTTCTCTCGTGATCCAAGACCCAAACAAAGGGCATACAACACAAATCAAGTGTCGGGAATCCGTGGTGCTAGTAAATTTTTTGTTCTTCTTGTTCTTGCTAAATTTTGTCTTATTCCAGATCATGTGGGAGGTTGTTTTAAGGGGTTTATGTTCTTTAAATACTCCCTCAAGTTTTCAATATCAACCCTAGGTGATTTCAAGTCTTCTAAAGTGATTCTAGTGCCGAATAACCCTAATTGGTTGCTAGCTTCGCTTCCTTGTTCTTGTGGCAGCATTGGAGGGATATTTTGTGGAAAATTAAGGTCAAATTGGAGTTATTCTTTCTGTTTAAAGGTAAGGAACCTCTTACTCTACATGTATTTAAGATTATCTAAATTGCAGCTAACTCGTTAAAGCAAGAACTTGTGAAATATATATCGAAAGGCTTGGTCGTAGTGTTGTTGGTTGGTGGACTATTTTGGGAGGCTCAATATGATTATTATTGATGTTACTTGGGATGTTTGGTGATTGTTTTGACTTGTGGGATGTCATATGAATAGGGAAGGTGCTGTCCGTTTCCTCGTAGAAGAGGTTGTGGTCGATACATATTAGTTATGACGCCTAAACTATAACGATAGTGTCATTTCTCTTATTGTAGACTAAGGAGTAGTGAAATTTGCATAGCTTGAGGTTGTCAAGTATATACAAGGTATACGAGCCTATCCCTTTCCTTCTTTTGTGCGACTTCGATTGTACATAATGTAATGAACGAGCTTCCAAAGGTACTCTACTCTTAGAATCTAGCAGTACTTACATTGTTTCCCTTCTTATGGAGCGACTGATGTTGATGTTGCTTATATTTTCTTATGTTATCAACGTTGTTGGCACTTCCTGATTCTTATAAGATTCATGATGAAGAGTTAGCGCTAATAACGTGCACAGAGGATATCGATCTTACGTCACTCCGAAAGGTTCAGAATATTATTACAATGAGTCCAGCATGCATTATATATATGTATCTATTTCACTCTACCGAACCGCGCTATAGATGGCCGGGTACGACACATATTGTGTAACTTCGATCAGTTTGGTTTTACCGAGCTCCATGCGGACGGGTACGATTCTACCAAGCCTTATGATGGCCGGATACATTTTTACCGAGCCTGTTACAGCCGGGTACGATATTATGATGATGATGCCCACAGAGGCGTATGTTCTAAAAGTTTATGTATATATACGTATGTACCATGCATTTCATGTCAGTAGCGCTTAGAGGTACCCGGATTTTATCGGTTGTATATTCTATATCCCTGTTTACATTAATGTTCTTACTTATGCTTTCCCGCCTTACATACTCAGTACTTTATTCGTAATGACGTCCTTTTTATTTGTGGATGCTGCATGTCGTGCTGCAGTCGTAATAGACGGGTAGACGCAGCTCCCCCACCACAGTAGGTGCCTAGTTCAGCGATTATCGGCGAGATCCTTTCCCCGGAATTGCCGTGGTGTTTGTATGCATATTTTGTTATAGACATTATGGGTATGTCGGGGACCTGTTCCGGTAATGTTGCAGCACTTACGTTTCTTTAGAGGCTCATAGACAGGTGTCGACTTATGCATAGTTTGGTGTGCCTTGTCGGTTGATTTTTGTTGTATAGTCTTTCATGGCAGCGTGGTAGCTCGTACCTTATATATAGTTTCTTGACAGTCTTGTGGTCACATGTTATGTATGCTCTCGTCATTATCTTTCATTGTTGGTTCTTCATGATCCATGTCTACCATTAATATTGATCTTGTCGGTCCTTAAATGTAATAAGGAAGGTTAGATAAAATGTACGTTGGTGCTCGACAAGTATGGCCCGGGTGCTAGTGATGACCCTCCAGTTTGGGTCGTGACAAACTTGGTATCAGATCAAGTTTGTCCCAGGGGTTGTTTATGAGCCGTGTCTAGTAGAGTCTTGATTATGGATGTGTAGCGCGCTACATTTATAATCAAGAGGCTACATTACAGCAAGGGTTGTTACCTTCTTCCTAAATCTAGATCGTGCATAGAGTTGAGTCGTAGGTGTTCGTCTCTAATATTCACCTTGTTTTTTTTTCCAGCGATGCCTTCGACTAGGAAGCAAGCGATTAGTAGACGGCTTGATACAGCTGTGAGAGAAGGTACTAGTCAGGTCCCCCAAGCCAGAGCAGGCCAAAGTGAGGCTCAGAGTGAGACGTCGTCTCATACCTCATATACTCTGTCTCCTCTAGAGGATATTAGGAGGCACCAAGCACCACCAGTTACTCCTTCTGGCACTACATACCAGAATATGTGGAGTGTGGTGCTGTTGTTGACTAGCTTGGTAGCTGCTCAAGCTCAGAGGCAGAATACCGGTGCTGTTGATAAACCGATTAGTATGAAAGTTCAGGATTTCATTAATCTAGACCTTCCAGTGTTTACCGGATCAGACCCCAAGGAGGACCCGGAGATATTAATTGATGAGGTTCATCGTACACTACGGGTTATGCATATACAGAGGCAGTAGAGTTAGCTTCTTTACCAAGGTATACTCCCCATGTGGTGGCCGGGATGAATGATAGGGTGTATCTATTTGTGAACGTGTTGGGACCACGTCTGATAAATGAGTGCACGACATCCTCCTTGGTGGAGGACATGGATATTTCCTGTATTTAGGCTTATTCCCAGACCCTAGAGGATCGTAAGCGCCAGCAAAGGGTGGATAGGGAGCAGGATAGGGGCCAGCATAAGAGGGTGAGATTTGCAAGGTATTTTGATGACTTCATAGGTAGTGTCAAGCCCCAGTCTTCGAGGAGTTCGGCGCCACCTGTAGCTAGTACTCCTCCATAGTTTCAGAGGCCTAGATATGATCAATTTACCTATTCTGGTCCAGGTCAGCATTCGCGGGCCTCATGCTCTCATTGTCACAGGGATACTGGTAAGACGAGACCCCCAACACCAAGTTGTGATCAATGTGGCAAGGCCCACTTTGGACTGTGCCGTCGAGGTTCTGATGCGTGCTATTCTTGCAGACATCCTGTCCATATGATGCGGGATTGTCCTAATAGAGGATATGGAGGTATGGCTCAGTCGACTGGATCTGTGTCTGGTTCTTCCTCATCAGTTCGATCTCCAGCACGGCGTTTTCAGCAGTCGACAGGTCGTGGTAGAGGTAGGGGTGCAGTGCCGAGTTTGAGTGGTGCTCAAAATCGGACCCTCTAGTAGGTCGACAGGATCTCGAGTTGTCTCCGGATGTTCTTACAGGTATATTGTCTGTGTTTTCTTATGATGTATATGGTTGATTTATCCGGATCTACATTACCATATGTTACACCCTTTGTGGCTAATAAGTTTCACGTTGAACATGATTTGATAAGTAAACCACTTGCGGTATCTACTCCGATAAGAGATTCTGTGATTGCTATAAGGGTATATAGAGGTTGCACAGTGATTTGTAGTCCTCAAACCTCGGAGAATTTATTCGAGTTAGAAATGGTTGATTTCGATGTGATAATGGGAATGGACTGGTTGGCCTCATGCTATGCAAATGTTGATTGTCGTAAGAAGATGGTTAGGTTTTAGTTTCCTGGCGAACTCGTCATTGAATGGAAGGGGAACATTGCTACACCGAAAGGTAGGTTAATTTCCTATCTTAAGGCAAGGAAGGTGACCCAAAAGGTTACATTTATCATCTTGTTCGCGTTAGGGATGCGGAGGCGAAGCCGCCAACTCTAGAATCTATCCCCATGGTCAATGAATTTCCAGATGTTTTCCCAGACGAACTCCCAGGCCTTCGTCCTGAAAGGGAGATTGAGTTTAGCATTGATGTGTTTCCTTCAACCAATATATAATCCTCCATACAGGATGGCCCCGATAGAGTTGCGAGAGTTAAAGGTGCAGTTGAAGGACTTGCTGGATAAGGTATTCATTAGGTCCAGCACTTTATCTTGGGGTGCGCCAGTTTTGTTTGTGTGGAAGAAAGACGGGTCGTTCAGGATGTGTATCGATTATCGACAGTTGAATAAGTTTACTATAAAGAACAAGTATCCAATTCCAAGGATTGATGGCATGTTTGACCAAATCCAGGGTGCCAAGTATTTCTCCAAGATTTACTTACGTTCAGGGTATCATCAGGTGAGGGTTAAGGAGAAGGATATTCCAAAGACGGCCTTCTGGACAAGATATGGGCACTTTGAGTTCTTGGTGATGTCGTTCGGGCTAACAAATGCCCCAGTAGCTTTTATGGATCTCGTGAATAGTGTATTCAGGCCCTATCTTGATGTGTTCATGATCGTATTCATTGATGACATTCTGGTGTATTCTCGTTCGGAACATGCGGGCCACTTGCGAATAGTATTACAGACACTTCAAGATTGTAAGTTATATGCTAAGCTCTCCAAATGTGAATTTTGGCTGAACTCAGTATCCTTCCTTGGCCATGTGATACTTGACGAGGGTATTAGCATCGACACTCAGAAGATCGATGCAGTAAAGAATTGTCCGAGACCTACAACACCATCAGAAGTCCGCAGCTTCGTGGGGCTAGCAGGATATTATAGGCGGTTTGTAGAAGGGTTTTCCTCTATATCAGCACCATTTACTAAGTTAACGTAGAAAGCTACTAAGTTCCAGTGTAAGTAGCTAGAATTACTGAAAGATTACGATGTCGAGATATTGTACCATCCGGTAAAGCCAATGTTATGGCAGACGCTCTCAATCGTAAGTCAATGAGAAGCTTAGTACACATTGAGACAGGTAGGCAAGGGTTGACTAAAGAGCTTCATCAGCTAGTAAATATGAGAATCAAACTGTTAGACTCTGATGACATAGGTGTTACTGTACAGAATATAGCAGAATCATGTTTGGTAGCCGAGGTAAAATCACGACAATATGAAGATCCTACCTTAGTAAGATTGAGAGAAAGTATTCAGTAGTGTAAAATTACGGCTTTTGAGATCGGAGGAGATGGAGTACTGAGATACCAGGGACAATTATGTGTGCCAAATATGGTAGGGTTGCGAGAGAAGATTATGATTGAGATTCATCAATCCCGATATTCTATCCATCCCAGCTCGACAAAGATATATCATGACGGTAAGGAGCAGTATTGGTGGGATAACATGAAGAAGTCTATTGCTGAATTTGTAGCCCGGTGTCCTAATTGTCAACAAGTAAAGATCGAGCATCAGAAACCCAGTGGATTGATTCAAAATATTGAGATTCCAACCTGGAAATAAGAGGTGATTAATATGGACTTCATTATTGGATTACCTCGCTCTTATCATAAGTTTGACTCCATCTGGGGTATAGTTGATCGACTTACAAAATGTGCCCATTTTCTGCCAGTTAAGACTACTTACACGGCTGAAGATCATGCGAAATTGTATATCAAGGAGATTGTTAGGCTTCATGGTGTGCCGGTATCTATTATATCAGACCGATGAGCTCAATTTACGGCTAACTTTTGGAGGTCTTTTCATAAGGGTTTAGGCACACAAGTGAATCTCAGCACTGCATTCCATCCGCAGATTGACGGACAGGCTGAACGTACCATTCAGACACTTAAATATATGCTACGAGCATGTGTTTTAGATTTTAAGGGAAATCGGGATGACCATCTTCCACTCATAGAATTTGCCTACAATAATAGCTACCATTCCAGTATTAAAATGGCTCCGTACAAGGCACTGTATGGGAGAAGATATAGATCACTAGTTGAATGGTTTGAAGTTAGTGAAACAGAATTATATGGACCAGATTTGATTCACCAAGCCATTGAGAAGGTGAAAGTGATACAAGAATGACTAAGGACGGCGCAAAGCAGGCAACAGTCTTATTCCGATATACGACGTCGTGATCTGGAGTTTGAGGTTGGTTATTGGGTTTTCCTGAGGATCTCACCGATGAAGGGTGTTATGCATTTCGGGAAGAAAGGTAAGCTGAGTCAGCGATATATCGAGCCGTATAAAATTCTTCGATGAATTGGACAGGTTGCTTATGAGTTAGAATTGCCATCCGAATTGGAATTTGTCCACCCGGTATTCCATGTATCTATGATGAGGAAATGTATTGGAGACCCTTCTCGAGTGGTCCCTATCAAAGATGTACAAGTTAAAGAGGATCTATCGTATGAAGAAGTGCCAGTGGCTATATTAGATAGACAAGTCCGCAAGTTGAGAAAAAAAGATGTAGCTTCCATCAAAGTATTGTGGAGGAACAAGAACATGGAAGAAATGACATGGAAAGCTGAAGAGGAGATAAAGTCTAAATACCCTTACCTATTCGAGAATGAAATTAACGAGGAAGCCAGGGGAACACATGATGCATTAGAAGGTGAAACAACTCTATGAGGTAAGCAATTGCTTGAGAATACTCTTCCTTAATACAAAATGGTGATATGCAGATAATGTACATATCGATAATGCTTTATGTATCATTGTGAGGCAATACATTGCGTTTGACTACTTACAAGTTTTGCTAGTGTCCATATTATAGGGGAAACTCGGCCGGAAAATTTCGTTGGAATCCACAATGATTTAGGCTCCCCATAAACCCTTACATTCGAGGACGAATATTCCTAAGGGGAGAGGGTGTTGCAACCCATATTCACGTACGTTAGTTCATGCCATAAGGTAGTCAACGTAAATCCATGAAGAGATTATCTTTAAGATGATAAGAAGTTAATCTTATTGGTCTTAAATGATACAAGGGTGGTTAAAAGTATTAGAAGTTAAAAGAATCAAGGATGTTGTAACTCGTATTTTTGGGTACACCTAGAGGTGCTTAATATTGTCAAGAGGTTGTGCTTTAAGGTATTTGAATCCTATAATATCCGCATCATAAGTCTTGAAGTCAAACGAGATATGAAACAAAAGTCGATAAAAGTTGTCGCAACTTACGTTCATAATTTTACTTAAACTTTAGATCAAATGTTACTACGTTTTTCTCCCATTTTACTTGAAATTACAGAGTGATATACCCATCAAATTTAAGATCTCTGAGCCTAGTTTCGCACGCATTAAACCATTCGTCAATATGATCTCAAAATAGAGAGATATTCGCGTTTTGCGAGACTCCTCCAAGCACCTCTCTATGGGGCCTACATAGGCGGTTGAAGACATATGGATATATATATATATATATATATATATATATATATATATATATATATATATATATATATATATATATATATATATGATGCCTCAACCACGTTTTAAGTCATTGCATTTCAGTATATTCATACCTTAGAACCCTAAAAACATTCTCTCAAGTTTCTCTCATGATCCAAGACCCAAACAAAGGGCTAACAACACAAATTAAGTGTCGAGAATCCCGTGGCGCTAGTAAGTTTCTTGTTGTTGCTCAATTTTGTGCTGTTCCAAATTGTGTGGGAGGTTGTTTTAAGGGGTTTATGTTCTGTAAATACTCCTTCAAGTTTTTAATATCAACCTTAGGTGATTTCAAGTCTTCTAAAGTGATTCTAGTGCCGAAAAACCCTAATTGATTGCTAGTTTCGCTTCCTTGTTCTTCTGGCAGCATTGGAGGGATATTTCGTTGAAAATTAAGGTCAAATTACAGTTGTTCTTTCTGTTTAAAGGTAAGGAACCTCTTGCTCTACATGTATTTAAGATTAACCAAGTTGTGGCTAAGTCGTTGAAGCTAGAACTTGTGAAATATATATATCGAAAGGCTTGGTAGTAGTGTTGTTGGTTGGTGGACTGCTTTGGGAGGCTCAATATGATTATTATTGATGTTGTTTGGGATGTTTGGTGATTGTTTTGACTTGTGGGAAGTCATATAAATAGGGGAGGTGTTGTCCATTTCCTCATAAAATAGGTTGTGGTCGATACATAATAGTTACGACGCCTAAACAATAACGATAGTGTCATTTCCCTTATTGTAGACTAAGGAGTCGTGAAATTTGCATAGCTTGAGGTTGGGAAGTATATACAAGGTATGCGATGCTGTCTCTTTCCTTCTTTTTCACGACTCTGATTGTACATAATGTAATGAACGAGCTTCCAAAGATACTCTACGCTTAGAAGCTAGTAGTACTTACATTGTTTCCCTTATTATGGAGCGATTGATGTTGATGTTCCTTCTCTTATTCTTATGTTATCAATGTTGTTGGTACTTCCTGATTCATATAAGATTCATGATGAAGAATTATCCCTAATAATGTGTACAGAGGATACCCATCTTACATCACTCCGAAAGGTTCAGAATATTATTCTAATGAGTCCAACATGCATAATATATATGTATCTATTTTACTCTACCGAGCCGCACTATAGACGGATGGGTATGACACCTATTACGCAACCACTGATCAGTTGAGTTTTACCGAGCTCCACGTGGCCGGGTACGATTCTACCGAGCCTTATGATGGACGGGTACGTTTTTGCCAAGCCTGTTATGGCCGGGTACGATATGATGATGATGATGACCAAAGAGGCGTATGTTTTAAAAGTTTATGTATATATACGTATGTACCATGCATTTCATGTCAGTAGCCCTCAGACGTACCCAGATGATACAGCTTGTATATTCTCTATCCCTGTTTATATTACTGTTCTTACTTATGCTTTCCTGCCTTACATACTCAGTACTTTATTCGTACTGGTGTCCTTTTTATTTGTTGACATTATTTGTCGTACTATAGGTCCTGATAGACGGGTAAAAGCAACTCCCCAACCACAGTAGGCTGCCCAGTTCAGCAATTATCGGCGAGATCCTTTCCCCGGACTTGCCGTGGTCTTGGTGTGCATTTTTTGTTATAGACATTATGGGTATGTCGGGTCCATGTTCCGGCAATGTTGCAGCACTTACATTTCATTAGAGGCTCATAGACAGGTGTTGACTCATAAATAATTTGGTATGCCCTGTCGGCTAACTTTTGTTGTATAGTCTTTCATGGTAGCTCGTACCTTATATATAGTTTCTTGACAGTCTTGTGGTCCCATGTTATATATGTTCTCACCGTTATCTTTCATTCTTGGTTGTTAATGATCCATGTCTACCATTTATATTGATCTTGTTGATCCTTAAATATAATAAGGAAGGTTAGATAAAATGTACATTGGTGATCGGCAAGTATGGCCCGGGTGCTAGTCATGACCCTACAGTTTGGGTCGTGACAAACATGGAATCCAGTGGCAAATGGGTAGCAATTCAAATATAAATTTCTAGACAGATGCTTGGATTGATTCAACCACCACAATTAGATCCCTCATATCTGGTCCTATACCTTTGAACCATGCTAGCAGGACTATAGCTAGTCACCTACAAAACATTCTCAATAGGATCAATGTTCCTATCTACGCCACTAAATTTTATACTATATATTGGGCTTAACACATCAAGGAAAATTTATTGTGCAATTAATGTATTATAAATTACTCCAACATGGCATACCAACAGCATCACAAACACCCCAATATACTTGGATTTGGAAAGTTCCAGTACCCTCCAAAATTAAAACATTCATATGGCTTATAATGTACAATAGTCTACCTACAAGGCAATATTTGCATCATATAGGTATACTTTTAGACGATCATTGAAAAAATTTGTAATAGCGCACAGGGATCAATTAACCACATTTTTCTACATTGTCCAAACATTCAAGCCATATGGACACACTTAGGTTTGATGGATGTTATTAACCACATCAATAGATTGTCACACCACTCAGAATTGTTAATGCCTCTGATAAAGACCAAAATCAATCACACGCCTTACCGTATAAATAATCAAACTATTATTTCATATATTTTGTGGCACATTTGGCTTGCTCGTAATAATCATAATTTTAATCATACACAACACCATCTATTTACCAAATTTGTCACTAACCAAGCACTGGAATTTACTTACGTGGCCACCAACCTGCACACAAAACCAAACCCTATAATACAGCCAATAAAATGGATCCCTCCTAAACCAAATTACTTTAAACTAAATATTGATGGAGCTGCAACCTCAACAACTCACAAAGCAGGTATAGGGGGAACTCATACGTGATTCAGCTAGAAATTGGATTATAGTATTTGCAGGTAACATTGACACTTCAAACAACATTCATGCAGAATTACAAGCCCTATTTCATGGGTTGGAATTGGCAACTACTCACAATTTGTCCTGTGGAAATAAACGTCAATACATCAGAGGTACTAACAATGCTAACAAATGATAACATACTTTATAATAATATAATTTCTAACTACAGGCACCTCCTGGACCAAATGCCTAGTATCACAATTGCACATATCTACAGAGAGGGAAATGAGGTGGCTGATCGTTTAGCTAAAGCGGGCTGAAGCATGGCACCAACTAGAAGACATACTGTTTTGGAAGAGCCACAAGATTTTGTCAACACCTTTTTGCAACTGGATCAAGCAGGAGTCATACGCTATAGGAAGACAACATGTAGAACAACAGAACAGGCCCTGGATATGGAACCAAACCTTTGTGTTTCCACTGATGACGAACATGCAACTACCACTTCCTATAACGACCCGACTGGTCCTTTTGAAATCAAACACACCGTTTGGCAGTTTGATGCCATGAACAACTTCACTTCGGGTATTATGACATGTAGGTGTGGTCGAAATTGAATTTTGGGAAATTCGTGATTGATTTGGAAAGAAAATTCTCATTTCGAAAAGCTTTTAGTTGGCAAAATTGACTAAGATTGGATTTTTGAGTAGACGACCTCGGAATCAGGGTTTGAAGGTTCCAACAGGTTTGTATAATGAATTTGGACTGGGACGTATGTTTGGATGACCCGAGAGCATTTCGGCGCCTATTGTGTAAGTTTGCATTTTGGAAGAATTTCATAAGTTTTGGTTGAAATGCATTCCAGTATTATCGATGTCTGTTTGGGATTCCGAGTTTGGGAATAGCTTTGTATGGTGATTTTGGTATTGAGAGTGCGATTGGAAGTGGATTTGGAGGTTCGTAGGTCATTTTGAAGTCATTTGCAAAAGCTGGAAATTTTGAGGTTTTTGAGAAGTTTGACCGGAAGGGGACTTTTTGATATCATGGTCGGATTCTGATTCCAAAAGTTAGAGTAGGTCGATAATGTCAAATATGATTTGTGTGAAACATTTGAGGTCAATCGGACGTGATTTGATAGGTTTCAGCAACGAATGAACAAGTTCGAAGTTCTAAAGTTCATCAACATTGAATTGGGGTGTGATTCGTAATTTTGGCGTTGTTTGATGTGATTTGAAGGCTCGATTAAGTTCATAATGTGTTTTGGGACGTGTAGGTATAATGGGTTGAGGTCCCGAGGGCCCCGAATAGATTTTGAGTGGTAAACGGATCGAACTTGGACTTGGAGGAAGGGTTGAGGCGGCTGGTATGTTGTGTAATCGCACCTGCGTGGAAAAGGCCGCAGGTGCGAGCCCGCAAGTGCGACTTTATGGTCGCAGAAGCGCATTTGGGCCGAGCTGGGAGGGGCCGCAGATGCGAGGGTATTTTTGCATTTGCGAGCCCGCATGTGCGAGGTGAGCTCCGCAGATGCGTAATGCGTGAGGGGCAGCTGGATCGCATGAGCGGAAGGGACCCGCTGGTGCGAAGGCGCAGATGCGCGTGAGGGACCGCAGAAGCGAATTTTGCCTAGCTTGAAGAGGACCGCATCTGCGATGAATTTACGCAGGTGCACCGCAGGTGCAAAAATGCTGGAGGCAGTGAGGTTTCTTTAAAACGTGGGTTTGGCTCATTTCAACCCCGTTTCTTCCATGGGAACCGATTTTGGAGCAACTTTGAGGTGTCATTTTCACCACCAAGCATGAGGTAAATGGTTTATACTAGTTTGAGTTAAATACATCGATTATGTATATGTTTTAATATGGAAATCAGTAGAAATTGGGATTTTGAGGAAAAACCTAGAAATTTGTATTCTTGCATTTTAACCACGATTTTGGACATGAAATTGAGAGTAAATTATATAATTGAGTTCGTGAGGTTACGGGTAAACTTTATTTCTAGGAAATTTTGGAATCCGGGTACGTGGACCCGAGGGCAATTTTGTTAACTTTTCGAGCGGAGTCAGGAATTTATATAAATTGAATTGTTATAAGTATTAGGGTGCATTTTCATTGGTTTGCCCATTAATTGGCTAGTTTTGGAGCGCGGTGCATCAATTTGAGTCATCGGAAGGGCTTTGGAAGCCGGTTATGGAACTTTGGAGCGAGGTTAGTCTCCTTTATAACCTTGTTATAGGGAGTTAACCCTGTAGGTGAAATAATTAAATCTATGCTCCTATTTGTGGGGACTACGTATGCACGAGGTGACGAGAGCCCGTGCATAGCTACTATTATGCCTATGCCCGGGTAGTTTTAGGCTACATCATGCTTGCTGATATTGTTTTTGATTTATCTTTATGGTTTGCCTTGAGAAGAAATAAGATTGAGCTTGCGTAGTAAAGGAATTTAAATTGAGGAATTTAAGACTCATAGCGTTTTCATTAAACTTAGTTTTTTCGAAAAGAATTGAAAAATCTTATAATAGCTTAAGAAATCTATGGGTAACCGCGACGCATGTATGTTTCGCGAGCGGGGTAATTGACTCAAAAAGTTTCAAGATAAATTTCCATCATTTTAAAAAGGATCTAGTAAGAGATATGACTTAAATATTAAATTTATATTTGACCGCGTCGCATGTATAATTCGCGAGCGGGGTAATTTATTAAATTTATATTTGACCGCGTCGCATGTATGATTCTCTAGCGGGGACCGTGTCGCATGTATGATTCACAAGCGGAAAAATAGATGCATCTATGGTTCGCGTCGTTCGACCCTCTGGCAGTGCATATTTTATTATTATGTTGAATCGGGCTGTACGACCTCAGCATGATTTGCGTATGCTTGTATTGCTTGACTTGCAAATTTATAAATGAAGATATTGCCTGGGCCTGAGATAAATTGATAAAAAGAGGAAGAAATATAAATCTTTGGAAGTCTATTGTTATTAAAGAATTGTTTACCTGCTTCGGGATTAATTAGTTTACATCTGCACTGTAAATACATGATTTTTCACATTGTTAATATATTACTATTGGACTACTAGTAAGTGCCGAAGTCGACCTCTCGTCACTACTTCTTCGAGGTTAGAGGGGATACTTACAAGGTACACGTTGTTTTTGTACTCATACTACACTTGCTGTGCATTTTTGTTGCACAGGCACTTGTATGACTAGTGGCCTAGTCAGCTGCAGTAATAGGTTTGATACGGAGACTTAGGTGAGCTGCACCTCTCGAGACGACCCGCAGCCAGCAGAGTCTCCTTCAGAATATTGTATTGTGTTTTCCTTTCTGTCCAATTTGTATTCCGGACAGTCATTATATTACATCTTGTTTTTACTAGAATATGCTCATGCACTTGTGACACTGGGCTCTGGGATGATTTCGGAATTTTCGGTAGTAAATTTTGTAAAGACGTCATTATTTATTTAGGGAAGTTTACAGCGAAAGACGACCCTATCCGATGCTATGTTTGACAACTTTATTTCCCCCTTGGTCTTAGATGAGGCAAAAGTGGGTTTTGCTAAAGCTCTCATTCAAAGAATAAATTAGCTTCAACTATTTCATTACAATAGAGGGGATCATATTCCCTTTAAATTCTCCTCGAGAGCTACGAGTTCATGAGCAAGTGAATGAAGGAGCCATATTCCTAAAAGAAAATGACCGTCTTTATTTTCTTGGCTTCCCCTGTCCCTTCAAAGCCCTTGTATAGGTTGGGCGCTACCACTTTATTAATTAATAAAATAAAAAGTCAGGATCTTCTACTGAGCGAAGTTGCGAGCCTACGTAAATATAGCTTATGCTTACCAAGCCTAATCTAAAAAAATAGGGCTACAACAAGCAAAGCAAGCTTTCCCCCTTCGTTTATTGTGGGTCGCGCCTTACCGCAGACACTAAATGAATGACATGAGTGGATATCCTCCTTCCCTAATGTTTAAAAAGGAATGATTTCGATAAGATAAAAACGAGAATTTACTAATTAAATGGTGTTGGCTTGCCTGACAGTGGTGTCCAGCGCCATCGCGACCCTTAGTGGATTTTGGGTCGTGACACTTCCAATGGCGTTACAATAGTAGAAACTCCATTGATCTATGTGTTCATCATACGTGTAATAGACACTTATCTAACACAAATAATGGCGATGCACATCATGAAAGTACAAGAGTGGGGGTGAATTGTAGATAATTAAAGTTAAACATTAACAAGTTGACTTAAAGCTTAAGTAGTCGACTAAATGTGGCAATCTTGCAGATATAGTAATTGGAGGTAATAAGCAGAAATTAAATGCAAAAATTAAAGACACCGAAAATTTTTATACTGGTTCGGATTAAATGTGAATCCTAATCCAGTCTCGTGGGTTGCAAGGGATTTCTCTTCAAGTAAATAAGTTTTCTTTGGAGTACAGATTTGATGTATGTCGCTCAGTTTCTCTTGCACTCGTTTGATACAATGATTCACCAGTTGTATGCCCTCTTTCTATCCCTGACTTGTTACACAGCAGATCTATATAGGCTACTATGCTTGTTTGCAGTAGAATGAAGTGATTTATTTTGGTTTGATCAAAGTATACAAAGGATGGAGTTACACTGTGAATTTATACAAGGATCAATGGTGAAGGCTTTTCAACCCAAGGGTTGTGATCCTTGGAGAGAGTTGATTCTTTCCAAGAATAAAGAACTATCTGTTGCTTCTCTTCAGACCTTTTCCTTCGGCAGATAATGGGTTGGACAGGATTCTTCCTCGATTGTTGGACCTTCCAATCTTGACCGCTGTCCGGATCTTCTATCTTTAATTGTTCTTCAGTGATTTGATCAGACTCGTCAATCACAGATTGTGTTGAATCTTTATTCCATTATGGCAGATTTGATTTTCCAAAATCATGGAGCTAATCCTGATTTGCTGATGTAGTATTGTTTCTTTCCTTGTACATCGTAAGTATTTCAGGCAGCTTCCCTTATGAATGATTTCCTTCCTTGTTCGACATAGCTGTTCCAATAGTTCCTTTTTACTTCTTTGAACTCCTGCACATGCATATTAATTGCATCACTAAAATATGATCTAACACATCAGGCATCCCCCTCTCTGTAGTAAGTATTTCTTATAAGTTTTTAATGCATTATTGTCTTTCTTACCAAAAAAAAGGGAATGTGGAGGTGATTTTTTGTTAAAAAGAATCCAATGTGTAAAGCGTGTGAATTAATGGGAAATTGCCAAAAAATTAAGTGAGTGGGAGTTAGTTACTTAGATAAAATGCATTCTTTTAGCATTTGACAATTCTTCATTGGCTCTCTTTTTTTTTTTTAAAATAAGAAATAAAAAAATTTAAAATACTACACTAATATTAAAAATTAGAAAAATATAAAAAACTATTAAGGAAAAATTTAACGACCCGGCCGGTCATTTTAAGAATTAACGCCCCGATCCCATATTAACTGCATTCCCCATGTTTGTTTTTGCTATCGTAAGTTATCGGGAGGATTCTTTTGGAGTTTCGGAGTGTTTTGGGACACTTAGTCCCTAAATGAGAGTTTAAGCTATAGAATTTGGACCGTAGTCGAAGCAGTGTAAAGACGGCCTCGGAATGGAATTTTGTTGGTTCGGTTAACTCCGTTGGGTGATTTCGAGCTTAAGGGCATGTTCAGATTGTATTTTGGAGGTTCGTAGCTTACTTAGGCTTAAAATACCGAAAGTCAAATTTTTGAAATTCTGGTTCGATAGTGAGATTTTGATATCGGGGTCGGAATGGAATTCCGGAAGTTGGAGTAGGTCCGTTGTGTAATTTGGGACGTGTGTGCAAAATTTCATGTCAATCGGACGAGGTTTGATAGACTTTTTGATTGAAAGCGGAAATTGGATGTTTGGAAATTCTTAGGCTTGGATTGGAGAGTGATTTGTGGTATTAGCATTTTTTGATGTGGTTTGAGGATTGGAATAAGTTCATATGAAGTTTTAGGACTGGTTGGGATGTTTAATTGAGATCGCGGGGGCCTCGGGTGGGTTTCGGGTGCTTAATAGAAGTTGAATCACATAGGAGAAATATGAAGTTGTCTGAACCTGTCATAACCGCACCTGCGTGTGTGGGACCGCAGGTGCGGCGCCACATAAGCGGCTTGGTGACCGCAGAAGCGGAATTTGGCCAAGGCTCCAGAAGCCGCAGGTGCGAGAAGTCTAACGCACCTACGAGACCACAGGTGCGGTAAGGGAGTCTCAGGTGCTGGATTGTGAGTTAATGAAAAGTCGTACGTGCAACCTTTTCTCCCCAAAAGCGGGACAGCAGGTGCGGTCCCAGAGCCACAGATGCGGTTTCACTGGTCAGAAAAGGGGCAGAATCGAGGGTTTAGTCTCAAAACCATAGAAATTGATTTGGGAGCTCGGGATTGGCGATTTTGAGAGAGATTTTAACCTGGGTGTTATGGGTATGTATTTCTTACTCGTTTTTTATTAATTTCCACAAATCTATGCTTAAATTCATCCTTTAAATTTGAATTTGGGGTGAAATTTTATATGAAAAATTGGAAAAGTTATGAGGCCTAATTTTGGGGGTTTGATCAAGATTTTGATGTCGGATTGGAGTAACTTCTGTATATATGAACTCGTGAGCGTGTGAGGATTCCGAATTTGTAAATTATACCCGATTCCGAGGTGTGGGCCTTGTAGGGGCTTTTTGGGCGATTTTCCTAATTTCGCATATTTGCTTCGAATTAATTAGTTAAATTAGTTACGTGAAGTTATATTTACATTATGCAATTACTTTAAATAGATTTGGGCCATTTGGAGTCAGATATTCGTGGCAAGAACGTGGTTTCGAGTTGATTCAGCTGGTTCGAGGTAAGTGGCTTGCCTAACAATGTGTGAGGGAACTCCCCTTAGGATTTGGTATTGTGTATATATGAAATGCCTTGTACGTGAGGTGACGAGTGCGTACTCATGCCCTTTCTGCGCATGTTTTTCATGTGCAGATACATGTTCTTTGGCTCAGCGCTATCATCCTTGAGGCGGGGCGATTCTCCAGAGACTTTGAGGTATATCTACCGCGTCCGCAGACCGACGAGGCCCTCTCCATTTTCTCTTGTAGTTACAGCCCTTCTGTTTTACTTTGATTTAGACATTCCGGAGTTAGGGCACTATGTATTATCCTTAGCTTGTGACTTCATGATATTCCGAATTTTGGGAGTTGTTTAAGTTTGAGAGTTTATGTTGTATATGCCGCGTGGCATCTTAAACGTTTTATTTATGTTTATTCCGCAGTTTTTAGTTGGTTTTATCTTTCGTTTCTCTTTTTCCACAAATTGTTAGGCGTACCTAGTCATAGAGACTAGGTGCCGTCACGATAGTTCACGGAGGGCAAACTGGGGCGTGACAAAAAAGTTATAAAATTGCTAGTCTTACAAAAATTAGAAAAAAAAAATATTTTTTGTGAATTTCTTTTCTTTTGTAAATAAAACACAACTATTATCTAAAATGTGATTCTTTTTGTATGATTTTTAATTTTATGAAATAAACCTACTAAAAAGTGAAGTAAATGCTAAAATATCAAGATTAAACTAAATAAATATTTAAGCACTAAATCTGATAAAAATCTAAATATGGTCAAAAATTAGGTGCTCACGTCTGGTATATATTGATTATACATTAATTATAAGCATTTATGCTATATTATACACAAATTATATATTTTACATCCGCGGCCTATTCTTAGTTTAAAAGTTTAAGTGGCGGCTATTTGGGTTAATTCTACTACTAATACTGCACATATTAACTTGCAGAGGCTGCCAAAAATTATGTCGTGAAAAATGAGCCTGCAAACACTAGAAATAATTCTAGGTAGCCACTTTAAAAGACAGTTATTAGGAATTAGTCAATTTGTCCGAAATTTTACTTTCTTTTGGTTCAGATTTTTGGGACACGAGTGTCCTGAAATTAATATTTTTAGTTTAGATTTTGAGGACAAAATAAGTATTGACTAATTCCTAAATAGCAGCCCTCAAAATGGTTGGTTGTGTAATTTCCTCCTTGAAACATGAATAGTAAGGACCATGTTTATAAATAGATATTGCACAAAATATATATACTGTAAACATGAAAGAGAGTATTCACCGGAATATTGCACAAAGACAATGCACTATAAACATCAATAAATACCCACCGGATATTGCAACAAACAATATTGTACTGTACAAGAAATTTGATTATTAGAAGCTCAAAATACTTCAATGTCCTTGCACAACCCAGATTATGGTTGTGAAAATATAAGGCTGATAATTCCACTTGTGTCTAAGTTGGACAAGTTGAGTTATGACACAGTTAAGGGAATAAGCACACGGGAGGTAAACATGCCTATTTGGCACCTCGAGAGCAATTTGGTAATTTCACGTGAAATGGAACAATCTAATTGGATAAAAAGGCATCTTATTGTTGCTGCCATATAGATATTTGAGTGACCAGACCGAATTGCCCCTGCTTATCTCAACATACATCACCACATTATCCAAAAGCTTTTATGGAGACATGTGTCCCAGCTAGGGGTGTCAAGGATATTTGAAACCGACTAAATCGACCGAACCGTACCAAACCGATTTTTAAGTTTTTTAATAAAACTGTAGATTTTTTGTTACGACCCCAAAACCAACTTGGTCGTGATGGACCCTATCAAGGAACTAGGCCTGCCGACACAAACCCAAAACCAATTAGTATTTTCCATTCTTATGATAAAATCAAATCTATTTAACAATAAACCTTTATATAGTGTATAAAACAAAACAATAGTGCGGAAAGAAAGTCTGACAACAGGGTGTCACTAGTCATGAGCATCTACTACAACTGTCTGACAACCTCGAGACCAACATGGTTGGAAAAATCACAGAATACACTAAGGGAGGATAAGAAGGGAGAAAAGCAGGGCTGCGATTGCCAAGCAGCTACCTTGCTAACTCCGATGAACCTGCCACCGAGCTCATAAATATCTGAATCTGCACACAAGGAGCAGGGAGTAATGTGAGTACGCCAACTCAGTAAGTAATAAAAGTAAATAACTACTGAGCAGTAAGAAATCACGTAATCCACGTCATAGCACCAAAGTGGGTACAATATGTTTCCAAAATAGGATACAAATCAAATCATCTCGTTAAGCTCCAATTTCAGTAAAATCCTTTGAAAAATAACTTTCCAACAGTTTCAATAGAGGTTCAATGTAGTTTATGGTGAAAGTGATGAAAATCGTAATCGGCCCCTCGGGCAAAATAATTCATAAACAGCCCATTCTGGAAAACCTCTCGGTCATTCATATACATCACGTAACATGAAAATCTCAGTGGAAATAACAAAACCAAATAATTTAATTCCAAACATCTCATAAAAATTCCAGTTTCAATGAAAGTCGTTCAAAATTTTTGTTTAATATTTTCAATAGAGACTCAGTATAAAGATGAGTGAAAACAGTAATTTCATAAAAATAAGCCCCTCAGGTAAAGCATCTCTCGTATACATGTATATATAGCCCCTCGGGCAAGCCTCTTAGTCACTCATGACTCAACTCTCATCAATCAGCGCTCACTCTCAACACTCACGCTCAATAGGTACCATATAATAATCGCTGCGGAGTGCAGCCCGATCCATATATCACTGCGGCGTGCAGCTCGATCCATATATATAGTCGACGGTGCTCACTGGGGATGTGCAGACTCCGGAGGGGCTCCTACAGCCCAAGCACTATATCGCTGCGGCGTGTAGTCCAATCCAACATATCTGTGATGACCATTAGGTCATCACTCGTTTTGAAAGTAAATTATGTGTTTCGAGGCCTTAAAAACCTCTTTATAATGTCTTGATTTGCGTGCACACTCCGGACGTATTTCCGAAAACCTTTTATGTGAAAACTAAGTAAAATATTGAATTTGGCCTTTAAAATGTATTAAAGTTGACTTCGGTCAACATTCCTTGTAAACGGACCCGGACCCGTTATCTGGCGGTCTCGTAGGGTCCGTAGTAAAATTTGGGACTTGAGCGTATGCCCGGAATCGAATTCCGAGGTCCCAAGCCCGAGAAAAGAATTTTTAAAGAAAATTATTTGCTGGAAAATATAAAGGCTTTTAGAAGTGAATTGATGTAATTTCTTGATGTTATCGGGCCCGTATCTTGGTTTCGGAGCCCGGTACAAGTTTAAAATAATAATTAAGTTGAATCTATGAAATTTTGTAAAGATCGGAATTGATTTGGTATAAATCGGACGTATAGTTGAGAAAATAGTAATTTTGATGTTCTTGAGTAATTATATGAATTTGAGGTTTAATTCATGGTTTTTGATGTTATATTGATTATTTGATCGCACGAGCAAGTTCGTATGATATTTTTGGACTTGTGTGCATGTTTGGTTTGGAGCCCCTGATGAGTGGTGATTTTACCACTCATTCTAGTCTCTTTTCTTTAGCTCTTATGTCATTTAACTATAATATGAGGTTGTTTATGGTGTGTATTGTTACATTTTCAGGTAAATGATGCCATGAAATGATTTGAATTCAATTGGAGTGGAATTGAGCAAAAAAGGGTGAAAACCATGCAAAACTCCCCTGTGATTTCGCATCTGTGGAAGGTTGGTCGCAGAAGCGACTCCGCTTCTGCATGAGCAAGCCCGCATCTGTGAAAATGGGCGACCTTGTAAGATACTGCATATGCGGTTAGAGTACCGCTTTTGCTGTTGCGCATATGCGCTGGCAAGACCGCATCTGCGGTGGCAATGATTATTTGACATTTAGCTTCTGCGATAGGCTCTCCGCATCTACGGAATCGCACCTGCGAGTATTCTTCCGCAGGTGCGGTCAACGGACATTAGACCTGGGCATTTTAGGCATTTCACATGTTCTCAATTCCAAACCCACAAATACTCGTCGTAGCAGATATTTTGGAAATCTTTGGCTTATTTTCAGTTGTAGAGACTAGAGAGAACAAGGTGGAAGCTAGGATTTTGCACGCACACTTGGGTTTTGAAGATTTCAAGCTTGTGGTTAAGGATTTCCTACCAATATATATTTATTTCTTCATTTCCTTGCATTGTATTGAATAATTAATTGTGTAGTATTTATTTCCAACACTTGAATCTTGTTTATGGAAATATTCATAGTTAAAGTGTGGATTAAATACCTTGTTGTGCTTATGTATTGAATGATTTTCAATTATTTATGAAGTGAGTTATTGTTTCTTTAATTATTCTTGTTCTTTCATGTTTCCAAAGTGGATTATCTAACCCTAGGACTCGTCCATTAACTCCGAATTAATTTTGGAAATGTAATTTGGGGTTGGGAAAGATTAATTAAAAAGGACTTGAGGTTTTAACCCTCACTTTATATATTCTACCTAGGGATAGGATTGAACACTTGTAACCATATCCGGGTGTGCTTATCCTCTTAATTGGGGTAGGGATAATTCGATTAGGAAGTCTTGTTAGTCTTCGGAAGAAGCTAATTAAGAGTTATTATCCGTGGCTAATTAACATAAACTCGCTCATATTTGTGAAATTGTGAAATACATTGGATCGTTACTTGAGTGTAATTCCCAATGCATCCATCCTTGTAGCCATTGATCATTTTACTTGCTTTCTAGGTTAGTTTACATTTCCGCATTTAGATATAAATATTTTCCAAAAACCAATTCAAGGTGTTTGGCATTGCATAACAAGTGATAATTCTTTTACATTCCTAATCTCCTACATATTGTTCTCTGTGGGAATCGACCCCGACGCATAGTTGGGTAAATTATATTGCATGCGACCGTGTCCATTTTCTTTTTAGTAGTGGATTTGAACGTCATCAGCCCCGAGTGATCGGGTGAGTTTTGGATAGGCCACGGAGTGAAATTGGACTTAGGAGCAGCAGGTGGTGTGTTGCAGGTTTACAGGCTTCACAATTTCGAAGCCTGGCTCACAAATGCGAGCTCGCATTTGCGAAGAAATATTGCAATTGCGAATGTCACACCTCCTTTTTCTACTACACCCCTGGAAGGGGTATAATAAAGGGAGTTATTTCCAACTTGAAGTGACAACCGAAACGGGATTCATTATATTAAAAATCAGAATCGCCACTTGGGATAATTAATGGTGTCCCAAGTCACCGGTTTAAATCCCGAATCGAGGAAAAGGTTTGACTCTGTATACAGTCTGCGAATCAGAAATCAGGGTAAGAAATTCTCTTAACCCGGGAGAAGGTGTTAGGCACTCCTGAGTTCCGTGGTTCTAGCACGGTCGCTTTGATAATACTTGGCTTATGAAATTATTTAATTACTGATTTTTAGAATCTACGTGCATTTACCTTTACCGCTTTTAATTATGAAAATTATGTTGAAACAGGTCACGCGTAAGTGTACCCATTTGTTTGGTGCGTCAAAAATCATGTCACGCGAACGTGTCCACAATTAACAACGCTCTATTATTATTAAGAAAGTTTGGCCGAAGTTGAGCGAACGCATACTCCGGTTTTGTTTTGAGAATAGCAATTATGTTACGCGAACGTATACACAATCACGATTGTATTTTAAACGGACCTAAAGGCTTTTCTACGGATATTTATTCATTTTTTAGACATCTAGATAAAATTAACCTGAAGGCCATACGTTTGAAACCACGCCTCAATTTATTCCACAAGAATCTATTAACGACACGGAGCTAATGAAGTTACACTTAATTTCAACTACGACGGAATTTTTGAATTGGAAATTGAAATTAACAGAAGACTATTTTTTTCTCTTTTTTTTAGAACCTAAACCTAGCCTAAGGAGAGGCCCAAAGATGAGGGGGCAGCCCAAGTGCAATGCTGTCAGCAAATGAAGGATGCGACTGGGCCCTAAACGTGAGGCCCAAACATATTGAGGATTTGAATCCTTCCAACATTAATACAAATCCAAAGGCTGTATTTCAAACCCAACTATTGGCCTAGCTTTTAATTTATTCTGCACAGCCCATTTAATAACTAAAATGGAAGTTCCAAACCAAGTGGGTCTATGGCCCAAGACTCAAGAAACAACCACATCTCAAGGCCTCTCCATTAATTATTGGCCCAAGAGGGCCCGTATCCATGTGAGTCCAACATTAAACAATCATCAAATTAACCTACGATTACTGAATACCAAAAAAATTGATTGGAATTCAACTATAAACTATTTAAGACCTAGCCATTTTCACATAACAGACATGCTAATCATATAGCCTTTTCATGCTCTAAATTTGCACCGAATGGTCCTGAACTAAAACTAAATCATTGAGACATCCAGAATATCTAGTCCATGTCCACATTACATACAAAATCTCAACCAAATATCATTTGACAAACTACCACTCCTATTACTGCTAGGTTACTTCATCATAATTAACAGGCAACAGTATTGACACCTTCAGCCATTTTAATTCACTGCGGTAATTTCAATAATTTCTACTAAGCTAACAGGAAACCCAATTCTAATTGCAGACCCTAATGAACAGATTTAGAAGGAAATTACTACACTAAAATAATACGATCTAATTATCAATAGCAACTAAGCTTAGACAAATACTTCACACATAATCCAAACGTGTGTACTGGTCATAAAGAAAAACTGTAGGATTAAATTCAATGAATCAGCATTAGACTCCATCTTATTTCATTCCAAGCTTTGCATTACACATTTAGGTGAAGTCCATGGGCTGGATAATACCTGGGATAAGAAAAGAAACAAAGATGAGAGTGAAGATCAGCAAGTTGCAGCAACAGCAGGTCAATAGGTCAATTCCAGTGATGAAACCACAGAATTCTTTCCAAACCCAATAGAACAGTAACCCCACAATTCAAAACTCAGAAAAAATGCAATTTAACCAATGCTGACACCAATATCAAACACCTAGACAACTCGATAAACACCAAGACCTGTCCTCACTAGCTAATCCTCAAACCATCTCAAAGAAAGAACAAAATCGATTCAAAGAGTGAAAATTTTTCAAAATTGAAAGCCAAATTTCAATGGCGCAGTAGCAGCCTTTTTTCTTCTGTATTTTTCTCTTCTAAAAACTGACATGAAAGGCAAGGACTTAATGCCTTTATAGACAAGTAAGTAGTGCAAACATCAGAATTAGTTTTTACCTTTTACCCCTTTTGAATTCTTTGTTTTAGCTAAGTCATCCCTAAATTTCTGACTTTCTACCCAAGTTAATGTTATCAAAAATCAGAAATTGCAATTCAAACCCCACACTAGAAGCTTCTAGGGGCTTCTTATTTCAGTTCCAAAAGATTTCCTAACCTAATTTTCCCAAACTACCCCTGAACAGCACTGAAAATTACCCATGAGAGATAGAGCTGGGTCCAAACCCCACGACCAATCCCAACCCATGGCTGGCTAACAAAGTTTTAGCTTCCACTTTGGGCTTCTGGTTTGCAGAGCCCAAACGTAACTTAAATCCAAAAAACTTCACAATAGCTCTTGACACCGTCAATACTATAAATGAAAAAAAAATGCAACAAAATGAAAATAATGGACACCTAATCTTTATATTGAACTATAACCAAAACAGGACTAATTCAAATTGCTCTTGACCAAGGATACGGAAAGCTGACTTAATTAGCACCACAGATATAAAGATTAACGAAGAAACAACACAACGAACACCACTAACATGACTTGACCAAAGCTCAACGGGAATAAATGATTGGAAATAAACAACAGAAATGAGACTGGAAGTGGCAACAAACACAGTAAAAAAAATAAAGAAGAGGTGGGCCTACAATCAATGGAACATGACTGTATTACTAACCCGGAACGACATGAGCGAGTTTGCTTCTGACAAATCGATGGGTCTTTGGTCTTGCATGAGGCTGATGAACCTCGCAATGAGCCTAAATCCATTCTAATCTCTCATTCTCGCAGAGAATAGTCGATTAGCATGGGTTTTAACTCATTAACGGTCCAAGAAAGGTCTTGACTTAAGTTTCGGCACCGAACTCGATTTTGGATTTGAAATTCGAAGAGCTACTGGGGTGTTTGAAGGATTATGAGTAGGGATTTGGAATGAGGGAGAGAAGGGGGTTCAAGGGTGTTAATTTGGGAGTGATTGGGTGGCGGCGCCGCCGGACACGCGGAGGAGTCCATGGCGGCTGCTAGGGTTTTGAATATTCGAGAAGTTTGGGAGTGTTTTGAGGAAATCTAATGGCGGATCTGGGATGGGGAGGTGAAGGAGCAGCAATGATGTAAATTTGGGGTTTATTGGACGATCACCGCCGGCGGAGGCGATTTCCGGCCGGTGGTTCACGGCGGTAGACGGCGGGGTTAGGTCTGCTTGTGAGAGGTGAGAGAGAGACGGAGGGGTAGGGGGATTCTGGGGGGCGGGGTCCGTTTGGACATTTTAAATATAAAATGATCCCAGCTTCCCAGCCGTTCGGTCATCAAACCTCGACGGCTAGGATTAATTCTAATCAATACGACGTCGGGGCTGGACCGGGTTGGGGTGCGGGTTTGGGCTAATTTGGGGCGGGTTTGGCGGGTTTTGGGTGGATTTGGGCCAGCACAACTTAGGCATTTCATTAGAGATATTCCCTTTTCCTTTAATTCTTTTTCTTTTTCAATTAATTCTTTTTTTTCTTTTCTTTTCAAATTAAAGCAAAAAATAAAAATAAAAATCTAAACTAATTCATAAATCCAATTACCCTACCATATTATATTATTTAACTAATAATTACCACAACTAATGAAAACCCAAATTAAAGAAAATTACCAAAAATTTCAAACTAAAATTAAAAGTACAACAATAAACTATTTTTTGTGAGTTTTGTATTTTTTTGTAAAATCCTAATTACTCATTAATTTAAAAAATAAGTAAAATTAAATCCTAAATGCAATGCGTATTTTTGTATTTCTATGAATTTATGCTAAGTTAAAAATGCACACAGAAATGCAAATAAACATGGAAATCATGCAATTAATTCCTAAAAATTAAATAAAATAAAAATCCTACATCTAAGAATTCTATAGGAGTAAATCATGCGAGGCAAAAATTGCAACGTCATTTAAAATACGTCTTGAACCACGTCACATAAATGCACCCGCGGCTCTCGACATATTTCATCTAACATTGTTGAGATTTGGATTTGGGTCACATAAATGCGCACCCGAGATTAGGAAAGTAATTTTTAAAATAGCGCGCCTAAAGCAACTACGCACTTGCAACTTTGCGAGGGCCATGAAAATTCGCTAAATGGCACGCCTCGAATTCTAAGGATAAACAAGACTAATTAAACGAGGGCCATGCATTTGAGATTTTGTTTGGCATGACACGCCTCAAACAAACCAAGACGTTAGTGATTGGCTGGGTAGGGAGACCATCGCATTTGCGAAGCTCAATGTCGCAAATGCGACCTCCACAGGTACTGCAATTGCGAACGGTAGTTCGCATTTGCGAAGAAAGCAGGGCAGGCCTACTTTTGCATTTGCGAAGCCTGGGCCGCATGTACTAGTTCGCATTTGCGAACCTGACATCGCAAATGCGATATCTGCACCTGTGCAAATTATAACTTAGACGAAATTTCTTCATTTTTCAAACTCTCTCAAACCCTAAGCTCTCTTGGGCGATTTTCCAAAGAAAAGTTCTCCAAATCATTAGTAAGTCATTTCTAACTCATTTTCTTCAATTGATAACATCTTTTTACATGATTTCAATTCAAAATCAAGGGTTTTCATGGGGAAACTGGGTGTTTTTGGGTAGAACTTAGGATTTTCAAATTTTTGGGATTTAGACCTCGATTTGAGGTCGGATTTCAAAATAAATTATATATTTGAGTTCGTGGGTGAATGGGTGATTGGGTTTTGGTTCGAACTTCGGGTTTTGACCAAGCGGGCCCGGGGTCAATTTTTGACTTTTTGGGGAAATCATTAGAAAACCTATTTTCGTGCATTAGAATTGGTTTATTTAGTATTTATAAACATCGTTAAGTAAATAGTGGCGGTTTGGTGGTGGAATCAAGAGGTAAAGAGGTAGTTGAGGCTTGACTATGTTCGTGGCATTGAGGTAAGTGTTTGGTCTAACCTTAGCTTGAGGGAATAAGAGTCTCGTTCTTATTTGCTATGTGTTAATTGTTGAGTACGACGTATATATATGGTGACGAGTATCTATACGTTGGTGTCAAGCATGCCCGTGAGTCTTGTACTATGATTGTTGTGACCCCTTTATGTATTGTCCATGCTTAATATGATGATTTCTAATGTTGAACAAGGCTCATGGAAGTATTCCTTGTAATTGAACATTGTAGAGCATTGACTGAAGTTGAGAATTGTGTTGTGAAGTAACTGTGGAAAAGAGAAGAGGTTTATTATATTGTTTCCCTTGCCGGGATGTTATTGCTTATGATGTTGCTTCCCTTGCGAGGATTTTATTGCTTATGATATTGCTTCCCTCGCCGGGATATTATTGTTATACTATTGTTTCCTTGCCGTGTTTCTATTGTGATTTTATTGATTCTCTTGCCCGAATTGTTGTGTGATTATTGCTTGGATAAGGAAGAGTGTAAAAGCACGAAGGGTAATGCCGTGCATGATATTTGTGAGTGATTGTTAATACACGAAGGGTGATGCTGTGCCGATATTGTAAATATAAAAGCACGAAGGGTGATGTCGTGCCATGATATGAGTGATAATGCATGAAGGATAATGTCGTGCCATAATTTTGTGAGGTAAAAGCACGAAGGGTGATGCCGTGCCGAATATATTGATTCTTATGGTGAGAACAAGAGTAAAAGAACGAAGGGTGATGTCGTGCACTTGTTATTGTTCTCCTTATTCTTGATTATAGTTGAATTTTGGTGTTCCGTATGCTTCCTTACTGAATTTCTGTTTGTACATGATATTCCCCGCAGCATGTTTCCCCTTCCCATCTTTAAATGCCAGTTTCTCTTACTATTACTTGCCGCATATGATTTAACTGCATAAGCTTATTTGGTAGTCTTGCCCTAGCCTAGTCACTACTTCGCCGAGATTAGGCTCGACACTTACCAGCATATGGGGTCCGTTGTGCTGATACTACCCTCTACGCTGTGTGCAGATCCTGGTTCTAAAGCATTTGGATCACAGTGAGGTTGCTGCCTTCAGTCCAGCGGCGAAATCCCGAGGTAGTCCTGCAGATGTCCGCAAGCCTTGGCGTCCCCCTCTATCTTTTCCACTATTTTTTATGTATTTCAGAGACAGACTTGTATTTTCATTTAGACCGTTGTTTGTAGTATTCGTAGATGGTCCGTGACATTGTGACACCAATTCTAGGTAGAGTTGTATGTTGGATTCTGTACTAGTATTTGGTTACACTATTAGATTTTGTCTTCTGCATTTTTGTTTATTATGATTATGCCACTGTTGATTACATGTTAATTCGTAACTGTTAAAAGTTAAGGAAAAAGGGTAATAAAATCTGTAATACTCGGCTTGCCTAGCTTTCACGAGTAGGCACCATCACGACTCCCGAGGGTGGGAAATCTGGGACGTGACAAGTTGGTATCAGAGCTCTAGGTTGCTTAGGTCTCACAATTCACGGACATGCTTAGTAGAGTCTGAGGGATCAGTACGGAGACGTCTGTATTTATCCCCCAGAGGCTACAGAGTTAGGAAAAACTTTACATCAATTCTTTCATGTCACGCGAGTTGATTTCTCAATGCTAATTGAACATCCATTTTGTTCTTTCGCAGATCATGAGAACGCGTACCGCTTCATCAGTTGGCCAGCAGCCCTAGCCCCAAGTAGCAGCTCCAACGAGGGGTAGAGGCCGAGGTCGTACTAGGGCCCAAGGCAGAGGCAGAGCTCAGCCAAGAGCTCGAGCAGCAGCACCAGCGGCGGAGCCTCAACTTGAGTTGGACGATGAGGTTCCAGCCCAGACAGTTCCAGCAGGACCAGCTCAGGTCCCAGAGGGGTTCATCGCTACCCCGGTACTTCAGGAAACTCTGGTCCATCTAGCGGGACTTATGGAGAGTGTCGCCTAGGCAGGCTTGCTTCCTGTAGCACCAGCCGTCTCTTAGGCCGGAGGAGGAGCCTAGACTCCTACTACTCGCACTCTGGAGTAGATGACTCCCCAGTTTCAGACTCTAACAGCTCAGCCAGTTGGGGTAGTTCAGCCTGGTGTTGTGGCACAGAGCGGTGAGGGGCCAACTATGTCTGTTGATGCCTTGTGGAGGTTAGATAGGTTCACCAAGATTTTTACTACCACTTTTGGTGGTACTTCTTCTAAGGATCCCCAGGATTATTTGGATAGTTATCATGAGGTTTTGCGGAACATGGGGATAGTGGAGACAGTGGGGTCGACTTTGCTGCTTTTCGTCTATCTGGATCTGTCGCGCCCCCTTTTTTCCCTCCTCACGGAGAGAGGTCCGGGTTTCGACATTCTATGGGGTGTGATGACTCGTTTCCTTTTGGGAATTGGGTATTTGAAGAGTCCCCACCTAACGGATTATGGTGCGTTAGGGCACCTAGAGCGATTAACTCTTGGGCCAGTTTGCATTACCAGAGATTAGGGTAAGGGCTCGAGATAACCTCGAGGGGAAGGTGTTAGGCACCCCTCTTGGTCCACAACTGTGGGTCCCGACCGAACTTATATTTACAAATTAGTCCATACAAATAGTTGAATCAAATAAGTTGTAAAGCTCATTGAACAAGTCAAGTAGTAAAATAAAGGTTTGAACAAACAAAGTTTAAATAAGAAAAGGATTTGGGGTAAGGAGGGATGATAGGCTGTTTATCCTATAGGATCACCCCACGCAATGTCCGGTAAACACTCCTTAATGAGGGGCTACACGTTACATTAACGCGTAGTCATCATATACCATGTCTACCCTTCCCATCCCCTTATTGGTCATGCAAAACGAGTGTTGGTCACTGATTCCTATTGCGTGTTGCTACCCATCCCTTCTTAATGGTCCCGGAGGGAGTAGGACCTCTACCTATAGGTGGTTCTAGATGTACCCCTAAGGTTTTGAAGGCAAAAATCTAAGGCGATAGTCAAAAAGCAATTAGGACTTCCACATAAATGAGAGAAATTAATAAGCTCACAATTCCTCCTCAAACGAACATACAGGCAGCACGACTCAAACACAAGTAAGGTCTTTATTAATAAAAGTCCTAAAGCAGGATTTCTAAGAGATTATGTAGAAATAGACCACTCTTAGATCCAGAAGTTATAACCTAGTAGTTGCCTAGGGACTCTTCTTTAAAGGCTTATTAGAATTAGAGACGTTGAGTGACAGAAACAGCTTCAGAGAAATGCAGGCTTTGAAAATGCCCTAAGGCTTGCCTATATGCAGTGTTGTGTCTATGTTAATGTAGAAACAAACAAGTTTTCGAAATAGACCTTTCTGATACCTATAGGCAGGATATATAATGAGATTAAAGCAATTTTGAAAGGACCAGATTTAGAAATGTTGACACTTATTAAAACTGGTTTAAACAAACAAACTAGGTGATATGAAATAGATCTATTGGGCTGATTATAATTACCAGAAAGAATTGCGAGTTAGATCCCTGTAGACATGATATCTAGGCGTATACTGTTCTTAGTCAATTTGCAGTAACATATGAAAGACTTACTGAATCAGAATTATGTCCTATAGGCATGGTATCTATACTTGAATTGATTTAAAACATGATGGCTTGGATCCTAGAGACGTGGCTTCTAACATGACAAATTTTACGAATATGGTTTATATCTGATGCAAACGACATTGAAAGTGAAATCCTTATAGGCATGATTTCTATTATGATGCAAATGAAATTAAAAGTGGAACACTATAGACATGTTTTCTATCGAGTGAACCAGGCAAAATTGAAAATAAATCCTAAGAGCAGGATTTCTACCCATGTTACCCCACAAAGTATACATCTACCCACCCTTTTTTACTAAATACCCCAAATATCTTTTACAAATTATTACAGGCCAATAAATAAATTACATAAGTGAAATTGAAAATCAAGAAGCTATTCTATAGAGAGCCTGCAATCAGGCCCAAATTTCCCAAAGCCTCCAATGGTCTTTCAAAGCCTCATTTCCATAGACAAATCAGAGTCTAGGTGCATCGAAGTTCCCTAAGGGTCTCAAGGACCCCGGGCAATGCTTACCTAGACTTAGTAGCCAAGCATTGAACCAGCACAGTGTGGAAAGGCTAGCCTCAGTATGCCATAGTTCAGAGGGTTCTCAAGAGGATCCCAAGGTAGTACACATACTAGAGGGGGCAAAACTTATTGACTAAGAGTAGAGTGAAAGTGCAGATCACATGTTGAAATGAGTTTATTAAAGATCGGGCTCAAAAGTTTTTTTTTGAAAGCAATTAGTAACAGATATTGTTGAAAAGAAGTTGGAATAGTAAACAAAGTTCAAACACTTCAAGATAGAACCACACACAGCAAGTCCACAGAATCCAAATGAGTTCAGTAATCACACATGGGTCAAGGGGTTTGGGGTTACACAGACATTGACTGCCGACACATGATCCCAGCAGGAGTATTAAGACTGGTATGGACATGCTCAGTGATAATTGACACTGGCATAATCACAAACCAGTCATGAGGAACATAAACACATAGAGGGGAATAGGGATTTGGGATTCATAAAGTGGTAGGTGCACAGTAGGTAAAAGAAAACAATTGTCCAGGCATGCTTGAATCACACAAGGGAATACATGAACTTAGAGGGAGGGGAGTCATACTAGCATGCTTAACAACAAAACCACAAGTAAAAGCAGGATAGAAATAATAGAAACTGAAACAGGAAGAGAAACATGTTATTGTTGTGGCTATAATCAAAACTAGGACATAACAGTGAAGATAGAAGTAAGCAGAATGAAAGAACCAAAGAGCACAAATGACTAGCCTGGGCTTGCAGCCGGCTAGTAGTATCAAATAGCACAAGAGAGGGAGCAGAGATTTTAGTAAGAGAGGAGTTTTTTTAGAAAAACCAAATCTTGTCTGGTTTGTGAAAACTTAGAGAATTTATAGTTGAAAGTATGTAGTAGAATAAGGTAAAAATCATAGTAATACACTAATTTAAGAACTTAGAATCAATCAATTAGAGAATCAAGGAAGTACTTCCTTAAGTTAAGGGAATATAGGTCAAACGGAAAGATTTAGTACCATATAACGAAGGAAGAGGAATCAGTGCATAATTAAATAAGGAAAGGAGCCAAAGTTCATTAGGCATAAAGTAGTCAATTAGGACCAAATTCAGAAAGATCCAATTAAGGAAAGACTAAGTAAAACAAAGTACCATAGTAAATAAGGTAATAAAATCAGTTAAGTCAAACGGACGAGTAGAATTCCAGGGCTTTGAAGGAAAACCTTTCATTTACCAACATTTAAGGAAAATCAGAATCAATCATGGGAAGTCATGATTCTGCATACTTCACATATAAATAGGGACGAATGAACAGAAGTAGCAAACAAGGTCAATTATATAGGCAGAAAGAAACAAGAGATGAGCAAACATAGTAAAATAAAAGTGATATAAGTAGGCTAAAGATTCAGCAGAACATATTCGAAGCATGGTGAGAGATTAACAAGACCAAAGAAAATCAGGCTAACACGCAAAGTCAAGGTAAAGAAAATCATGCCAACACACGGAACCAAAGTGAAGAAACTCATGCTAGCACACAGAAACAAGTGAAGAAAATCATGCTAACACACAGAAGCAAGTAAAGAGAATCATGCTAACACACAGAAACAAGTAAAGAAAATCATGCTAACACAAGTAAAGAGAATCATGCTAACACACAGAAACAAGTAATGAGAAATATTTAAAAATTAGGGCTTTTAACAGAGTTGAGTTAAAAAGCAGTAGGAACATAGAATCGGTCAAAATAAACAAAGGAAGAAGGTTTAATCATAAAGAAATCGGTTGAAATAGGTATAGAAAAAACTTCGAGAAAACCCTAGTTTTCAAAGAAAGTAAAAACAGTTTAGAATAGAGGATCTTTCAGAAGAAAGCTCGAGAATAAGCAAATCATAGAAGGAAATAGACGTAAAGCATGAAAATAACATAGATCTAAAAGATGCAACAGAGAGCTAGGGTTTCAAAAGTAAACCTAAGTAGAAATCGAAAAAACCTGTTGTAACTTCACAGATCGTAACACACATGGTGTGATTTTGCACAAAATCACACCAAAGAAGCCTCGAACAACAGAATCAGAAACCCTAGGTCCAAAACCTTAGCCCAGGACCCTTGAATGCCTTATAGATGATGAACAAGGTGATGATAGTGACCATTGGAGGCTTGGGATTTGAGAGATAGTCGCCGGAGATGACCGGAGAAGGAGGTGAGTGGAGGATTTTAGGGTTAGGTTTAAGAGATGAATGGAGATGAAAGAGCATCTGAAGGCGGCGCCTTTGAAAAAATGACTTAGGGTTAGGGGTCGATTAGAGTTAAAGAGGAAGGGAATGATTTGGACTGTTGATCTGGGAGATCAACGGTCAGGATTAAAATGGGTAGGTAGGTTCCGGGTTTGGGTAAGGGTTAACAGGGTATGGGTCGGGTGATTGGGTGTGAAATTGGGCTGGAAAGGGATCCAAGTTTGGCTATAATTGAAAGCCAAATTTGGCTATTATCTAAATAGCCAATTCTCCCCAATTTAATTTATAAAAATTAATAGGTAATTTTTGGAAAATAAATAAAGGTGCCAATATGATTTAAGATACATAATTAAAAAATTAAAAATATAGGATCCAATTTTATGCATATAAAACATAATTATTTCTTAAAATGGGCTAACATTGCAATTATATGCAATTTAGCTTTAAAAATACTAAATGTAATTGTAAAAATATATCAAAATTACCTTAGCCATATTTTGGCATAAATATAGAAATCCAATAGATGAATTATCAAAACAATAATTTTGGAAATAATTATTGGGGATTTTTATGGATAAAAAGGCAAATAATAAATCAATTTAAACCCTTAAAGTTATGGGGAAAATAATGAAAGCCTTATGCATGCTTATATATACATATATATGCTATTTTGAAGGCTTTTATGCATATTTAAAATATATAGGGAAAAATTGGGTATCAACAGCTGCCCCTCTTTATCCGGGAAGGATGAAAGAGTTTTCGGTTAAAAAAATGATGGTCAATTTTGATCGGATGGGAGGTTTTGAAAGACAGAGGCCGAGCTCCGGTTTCCGAGTGCCTACATATCCCTGATTTTACAGGAATCAGGCCATGTGAAGTTCTGGATTCACCCGCGGAGTATGCCGATGAAATCATTGTAAGAACGGACACGAGATGTGGAAGCGGCTATGATGAGGACGGTCAGAGGGAACCAGAGCGAGATTGCTCCTGCTAGGATAGCGGTTGCTTATTCGTTACCTGCAGATAAAAGATGCTACAAACGTATTTGCGAAGATTTAAACATGATGCAAATTCCCTTTGGACAATGAATGTTTCTTCGGGCGATTAAAGATGACGTCCTTGGACCATGATGTCCTGGGCCATGAACTGTTTAATGAGGGATTCGCATGCCATGAAATGATGTTCTCGGGCCATGAAAATGGTGCCTCCGAACCATGATGCCTTTGAATAATGATATGGTGTCTTTCGGCTATGAGGATGGTGCCTTTAGACTATGATGACCTTGGACAGATTGGCGATGTTTCAGCCCATGATATGCAATAACATGATGTCACAAGACAAAGCTTAGTCTTTCGAAATGGAGGGCAGAGCTTACCCCGATTGAAAAGCAAGTAGATAGTAGTAGAAAATAGAGCAACATTGGTGCAAAGAGGCACAGTGTTTAGTCCCGTGCAAGTAGGGAGGCAAGGATTCATGATGCAAATGAGGAGGCAACGATTAGCCTCATGAAAATATGGAGTCAGGGATTAGACTCATGCATGAATGGAGACATAGCTTAGTCTCATGCAAAGAGAAGGCAAATATGGAGGTAGAGCTTAACCTCATGCAAGATGCGGGACAGGGCTTAGTCCCATGCAAATGGAAGGTAGAGCTTAGCCTAATGAAAATATGGACGCAGGGCTTAGCCTCATGCAAAATGCGGGGGCTTAGCCCCATGCAAATATGGAGTCAAGGATTAGACTCATGCAAATATGGAGTCAGGGCTTAGACTCATGCAAAGAGAAGGCAGTGCTTAGCCTTATGAAAAATAGAGGCAAGGCTTAGCCTCATGCAAGATTCGGGACAAGGCTTAGTCCCATGCATATGGAAGGCAGAGCTTAGCCTTATGCAGATATGGAGTCAGAGATTAGACTCATGCAAATGTGGAGTCAGGGATTAGACTCATGCAAAGAGAAGGCAGTGCTTAGCCTTATGCAAAATAGAGGCAGGGCTTAGCCTCATGCAAAAATGGAGTTAGAGATTAGACTCATGCAAATATGGAGTCAAGGATTAGACTCATGCAAAGAGAAAATAGCAGATAAGGGTAGAGTATCTTAGATAGGATAAGTTCAGCGTCTAACGGCCGGATGGATGGTGAATCTGAAAGCTATCGTCAAAATGTGCCTGCGCTCAAAGAAAAATCGTAAGTTTCATGAGGGGAGGTTGGTTCTTACTTCGCCTGCCGGCCTTGCTCTGCTCCGCTCTGCAAGGCCCCTTCGAGTTCCCCTAGGTAGCACCTGACTGTTACAAAAATATAATTTTCGAAAAATATGCATTCATTGATAAACTAAAATTGGTTTGGAAGCGTATTGGTATATCAACTTTTGATGAACTAGCGACTATGACACATCTCAAAGGCATTGCAGCTTTATTATGTCGGAATTTTTAGGGTCCTCCTCAAAATTTTGCCCCAGTTTGGTAGATGATTTCTAACCGTTTGCGGATGGCGGACCTTGCTGAATCTTCTTCGGAATTTTGAGAACCCTTCTCAAAATTCTGCCCAGTTTTGACTAATTACTGGCTTCCTGACGCGCGTTGGCGTTAGTCGGACTTGCTCCGGAATTTTGAGGACCCTCCTCAAAATTCTGCCCCAGTTTCTGATTTTTGGGGAAAATGAAAATTTTATTATGACATGACCGAACCCATAAGGCTGCCTACGTATCCCCTCCTAAACGGGAATCAGGTCAAGCGTAGTTCAATACATCAGGAAAGAAAAATGTGAAATAATCTAAGCATAGTATCTCTTGAATGCGTCTGAATTAATTGGTTTTGGCCAAATCACTCTATCCATCTCTGCAAGTATGAGTGCTCCTCCTATTAGTACTCTATGAACCACAGATGGACCCTGCCAGTTGGGAGAGAATTTCCCTTTGGTTTCATCTTGGTGTTAAAAAATCTTCTTCAATACCAGCTGTCCTGGTGCGAACTGCCTTGGTTTGACCATTTTGTTGAAAGCTCTGGACATTCTGTTCTGATAGAGTTGGCCATGACATATTGTGTTCATCCTTTTTCCATCGATAAGGGCCAACTGTTCATAGCGGCTTCTCACCTATCTCGCATCGCTGAGTTCAACTTCCTGTATGATTCTTAAAGAAGGAATCTCTACCTCGGCTACGATGACAGCCTTGGTATCATAAACCAACATGTAGGGGGTTGCCCCGGTTGACGTGCGAACTGTGATGCGGTACCCTAACAGAGCAAAGGGTAACTTTTCATGGCACTACTTGTGATTCTCTACCATTTAACTTAGTATCTTCTTAATGTTTTCGTTGGCGGCTTCCACGGCTCCATTCTTCTGAGGTCTGTAGGCGGTGGTATTCTTGTGCTTGATTTTGCAGGTTTCACATATAGCTTTCATCAGATCACTGTTGAGGTTGGCGGCGTTGTCGGTGATAATGGACTCAGGAACTACGAATCGGCAGACGATACGATCCTTGACAAAATCTATGACGACCTTCTTGGTTAGAGCTTTGTAAGATGCAACTTCTACCCATTTCGTGAAGTAGCCAATGGCTACCAGAATAAACTGATGTCCGTTTGAATTAGTGGGCTCAATCGGACCAATAACATCCATTCCCCAGGCGGCGAATGGCCAAGGTGAGCTTGTTGCATTGAGCTCGTTTGGTGGAACTTTTATCATGTCGGCATGCACTTGACATTGAAAGCATTTGCGAACATACTGAATACAATCCGTCTCCATGGTCATCCAAAAGTAACCTGCCCCGAGTATCTACTTGGCCAGAACAAAACCATTCATGTGCGGGCCACATGTCCTAGTCTGCACATCCTCAAGTAGCTTAGAAGCTTCCTTTGCTTTGACGCACCTTATCAAGCCCAAATCCGCAGTTCATCCGTACAAGTTCCCTCCGCTGTGGAAGAAATGATTTGACAATCTCTGGAGCGTGTGTTTCTGAATGTGATTTGCATGCTCCGGGTATTCTCCTTTTGATAGGTACTCCTTGATGTCATGGAACCGAGGCTTTCCATGTGCTTCCTCCTCGACATGAGCACAATATGCTGGTTGTGTATGGATCCTCACCGGAATGGGATCAATATAGTTCTTATCTGGATGTTGTATTATTGATGACAAGGTGGCTAATGCATCCGCAAACTCATTCTGAATTCTTCACACATGTTGGAATTCTATATTTGTGAACCTTCTTTTCAATTCCTGCACATGGTGCAGATATGGCAATATCTTGGAATTACCTGGTGCACAAGTAAATCTGAATCGCCTATCACCAACAACTCCTAAATGTTAATGTCGACTGCCATGTTGAGCCCTAGTATGCAGGCTTCATATTCTGCCATGTTGTTGGTGCAGGGAAATCTGAGTTTAGCAAATACAGGATAATGCTGATCCGTTTCTGACACCAAAACTGCTCCAATGCCCACTCCTTTGAAATTTTTGGCTCCGTCAAAGAACATCCTCCAACCATCATATACTTCGGTAATATCCTCTCCTATGAATGATACTTCTTCATCAGGAAAATATGTTTTCAAAGGTTCGTATTCTCCTCCCACCGGATTTTCAGCAAGGCGATCTGCCAACGCTTGTCCTTTGACTGCCTTTTGAGTTACGTAGACAATGTCAACCTCACTCAGTAGTATCTGCCAATTAGCCAACTTCCCCGTAGGCATGGGCTTCTAAAATATATACTTCAGAGGATCCATCCTGGATCTGAGGTATGTAGTGTATGCACAAAAATAATGCCTCAACTACTGGGTTGTCCAGGTCAAAGCACAGCAGGTGCGTTCAAGCAGAGAATACCGTGCTTCATAAGGTGTGAATTTCTTACTCAGGTAATATATGGCTTGCTCCTTACTTCTTGTCTCATCATGTTTTCCCAAAACACATCCTAAGGCTCCATCTAACACGGATAGATAAAGCAGCAACGGTCGTCCTAGTTCTGGCAGGACCAGAACTGACGGTGTGGACAGGTATTCCTTGATCTTGTCAAAAGCTTTCTGACAATCCTCGGTCCAACTTCTCTCGGCATCTTTCATCAGCATCTTGAAGATGGGTTCACATATTACTGTGGATTGTGCTGAATCGGCTGATTTAGTTGAGCCGCCCCAGGAAGCTCATCACGTCGTTCTTGCTTTTGGATGGTGGTAATTCCTGAATAGCTTTGATTTTGTCAGATCTAGCTCGATCCCTCGGCGACTGACGATGAATCCCAGTAACTTTCCTGCCAGAACCCTGAATGCACACTTTGCGGGGTTTAACTTCAAATTGTACCTCCTGAACCTATCGAAGAACTTACTCAAGTCTGCTATGTGATCCGTGACCCTTTTGGATTTGATAATGACGTCCTCCACATACACCTATATTTCTTTGGGTATCATATCATGGAAAATGGCTTTCATAGCTCTCATGTAGGTGGCCCTAGCATTCTTCAGACCGAATGGCATCATCTTGTAATAGTATACACCCTAAGGCGTAATAAAAGCTATCTTCTCGGCATCTTCTTTATCCATCCAAGTGTGGTTATAACCTGCGAAGCAATCTACAAAGGATTGCAGCTCATGCTTGGCATAGCTATCGATCCGGATGTGTATGTTTTGCAGTGGGAAGTCGCCTTTGGGACTTGCTCTGTTTAAATCCCGATAATCGACACAGACCCTGACCTTCCCGTCTCTCTTCGGAACTGGCACAATGTTAGCTAACCATGTTGGGTACTCAACCACCCTGAGAACCTTCGCTTTGATCTGTTTGGTAACTTCTTCCTTGATCTTCAAACTCATGTCTGGTTTGAATTTTTTGAGTTTCTGCTTGACTAGCGGGCACATGGGATTGGTAGGAAACTTGTAAGCCACTGTAGATGTGCTCAGACCGGTCATATTGTCATACGACAACACAAAGATATCCTCATATTCTTTTAGAAAACGGATGTACTATTCTTTTTCTGTTGGTTACAAATGAATATTGATGCGGGTCTCTTTGACGGTCTCGGCGTCTCCCAAATTTACTGCTTCTATTTTTTCCAAATTGGATTTAGGCTTGTTCTCAAAATTCTCAACTTCCCTGACAATTTCCTCGGGTATCTCATCTCTTTCCTCTGAGTCACTATTTTCATGTTGCGTTGCCTTATTACATGTCACAGTCACTGGTTCATCGGGAGAGGTAATAATAACACTGTAGAAGGAAAAAGTATAAAAATAGTAATGAATAATGATATAGGATAAATGCATTTGATTAAAACTAAGAAAATTGTTCGAAGAAAGCTTGGCTCGGCGAATCGAGCATTTATTTTGAAACAAAGAAATCTTAAAACAAAATTGCTGGAAAATTTTAAATGCCTAGAACGGCTATAAATTCTGCCAAGCTACCCAGGGACTCGGCGGGCTTGGGATGGTGTGATGGTCCAGTTTCTGAGAATAGCTCCCTTTGACACAGTCTGAATGGAGCGGCCTTCTTCCTCTTCCTCCTCAATTATGGCACTGCAGTCCATATCCTTATCTTCCAAGAATAGGTCCTTCAGCCCATCTTGTGCTTCTTCTTCAGCAGTTCCCCATATTGTGTCTGCCTGATGGAAAGCTTGTTCCAAATGGGTATCGGTTGCTCAAGAGGGTATTACGGTCCACGCCATGGAGGCGACCATTCCCTACACTCCTGCCATGTATACTGGTATTCGAGCCCAAAGGTGGTACCATGATTTTTCAGTCGTACCGGCTTTGTAATATACCCTGGAGGTTCTTTCCCAACCCTTTTCCGGGTTCATATCCGGACCATGCTAGTATGCTTTCTATTTTGTTACTCCCTCACTTATCCTTCTCGATGGCGTTGACCTGTCCAATGTGGTGATAGGTTTCCCCTCCTAGCCTCCTTCTATGTCCGATGGCTGGAATGATTTGACTGGTGTAGATGGGATTGCTCCCGTCTCCATGAATTATTACCTCCTGACGGTTCTATTCAAATTTTACGGCTTGATGTAGTGTGGAGGGCACGGCTCCAGCAGCATGGATCCATGGACGGCCAAACAATAGATAATATGAGGCTGGTATGTCGAGCACTTGGAATTCAACGTTGAACCAAGTTGGTCCCATCTGCAAGCAAAGGTTGATTTCCCTGATCGTGGCCCTATAGGACCCATCGAAAGCCTTCACATTCATGCTTCCGGTCCGTATTTCATGGAAATCTTTATCCAACCTTTTCAGGGTGTCCAACGCACAAATGTTTAGACTCGAACCTCCATCAACCAGGACCCCGGCAATGAACTTGTCTTCAAATAGTACCATAATGTGCAATGCTCGATTACGATTCAGACCTTCGGGTGGCAGCTCATTTTTGTGGAAGATAATCTTATGACTTTCCAGCAGTTGACCGACCATGTTGGCCATTTCTCCACCAGTGATATTATTGGGTACATAAGCCTCGCTCAGTACATTCATCAAGGCGTTCTTGTGTGCCTCTGAATTCTATAGTAGTGATAAGATAGATATCTGAGCAGGGACTTTGTTCAGATGATCAACAACAAAAAACTCTTTCGCCTGTACTTTCCTCCACAAGTCATCTGGTCCTATCTTAACGAAAGGTTGCCTAGCAGTGGCATCCTTACTTGAACCTCCCAGGTATTCAGGTGTGTAGACTCTTCCAGTTCTAGTCATCCCTTGTGCGGCATCAGATTCCGCTACCTTAGTCTTTCCTTTTTTCCGAGCCTCGGTGACATAATCCCAGTGTATCGTTTTTGAGTTGAATAGGGGTGTGGTTGACACCGTCACAGTAAAAGGTGTGACCACTTCTACTTCAAACGGAGCAGAGGTGGCTGCTGACGGAGTTACTTCCACCTCCAATGGAGCTGATGCAGTGACCTCAACATCAATGTTCCTGAGTCTGAACCACAATAGGAGTAAGTGTAACTGCGACCTTGAAGTCATCGCCTTCTCGGATAAGCCCGATTGACCCCTCAGGGTCCCATTCCTCATTTGTTTCTATAACATGTACACTGTCACCTCTGTGATCAGGGAGGCGATTGTTGCAGACATCAGATGCGGCTTCCTTTGCTTGTATGACCTTGTTGTCGATGAGCATCTAGATCTTGTCCTTCAGTGTCTGGCACTCAGAAATGGTGTACCCTTTCATACCGGAGTGGTATGCACAGGTTTTGTTCGGATTGACCCATTGGGATGGATTTTCCAGTGCTACAGCGGGAATATAGGTGACATAACATGTGGCCTTTAACCTTTCGTACAATTGGTTGATGGGCTCAGCAATGGAGGTGTATTGTTTGGGTGGCTTACGGTCGAAATTGGGTCTTGGTCTTGGATAATTTTTGCGATTTGATGGTGATTGGAAGTGGGATGGTTGGGAATTGTAGGTGTGATGGACAGTGGCTGGCTGGGAATATTTGGGAGATGAGGGTTGATATGTAGGTGGTGATGCTTGGTATGTGCGCGGAGATGCTTTGTATCTAGGTGGAGGTGTTTGATATGCGGGTGGAGGTGTTTGATAGGTGAGTGGAGGTGTTTGGTATGTGAGTGGAGTTTTTGGGCCTAGGGCCACCATTGCTGCCCCAACCTCTCTCTTCTTTGATATGCCACCTGATTGGAGTGCCTTATTCGTGGCTTGCAGTGCCTCAAAATTTGTTACCATTCCGCTCTTGATTCCTTCCTCGATCCTTTCCCCAAGCTTGATGATATCCGAGAATGTGATTTTCGATAACTATCAACCTTTCATAATATAGTGGATCTTGTGCTCTGACGAAGAACTTATTCATTTGTTCTTCCTCCAAAGCGGGCCTGACCTTGGTGGCTTCCGACCTCCAACGAGTAGCATACTCGCGGAAAGTCTTAGTAGGTTTTTCTTGAGATTCTGGATGTAGAAGACATCAGGTGCATTTTCTGTGTTGAACCTGAACTGGTCCATGAATTCTGGTGCCATGCTTAAGTTCTTGAGTTCTTCGGCCATGTTCTTAATGAGCAGGTCCTTTTCGGAGGGTTCCGGTGCACAAGAGATTGGCTGGGTAGAATGTGGTATAGTTTCCACGTATATGGGATTGCTCTGATGGGTGCCAGGGACTTGGGTATAGGGATGGTCATTGGTGGAGTTTTGTGAATCGGGAATGAGTGGTGGTGTATTTTGAGGAGTGTGGTAAGTGGTGGTTGGTGGGTATGGAATTGGTTGATGTTGTGGTAGAGTTGGTATCGGCAATGGATTGACATTTTGTGGTGGTGTAGCGTATTGATTTGGTATGATAGGATTTTGTGGCTGTTAGTTTTGTGTGTTTTGAGGAGGTGTTGGGTTCTTTGAGTTCTATTGGTGGATATCAGGGACATTGAGGGTGAGTGATAAGTTTGCCAAATTGCGGACCTGCTCAAGTTCTCCTTGCAGTTCTAGTATCTTTTGTTCAAGTCTCAAAACTAGGTCATTCGGGGCTGGAGTGCTATGGCCATCAGAGGTCTCTACGTTCTCAATGTTTTCCTTTCGGATTCCACTTAGGTCATCCATCTTTGCTTTCCCTCTGCTTTTTGTGTTGTTTGGAGGAGGAGGAGGTGGAGGGCCTCTAGATCTGGTATGATATGCTGATGAGGCCAGTATGGATGAACCAACCTATGGGGATGGGAATAATAACTAAAAAAAATAAACAAAACAAAAGGTAACAAGTTAGTGGGGATCCTGAAATGTTTGCAGTATCTAAACACATAGTGCGAGATATACACTCGTATCCTAATTTGGGAGCCTCGTTGTGCCCGAGGTAGGCCTAGCGACAAATATATTTGGAGAAGTTCAAATGCCGATAAATGCTTCATCTCATAATATAAAAGTAGACGAATCCAAAAACGATACTAACATAATAATAAAACAAGTCGCTACTGGCACTTGGCCTTATTACATTTGGAAAGTGAGTAAACCTAATCTATTTGGTCTCAGAAGGACCTTCCTCAGGTTGAATGTTCTCGTTGATCAAATCCTCCAGTTCGCGTAGGTTCGTCAGTAAGAACGCCTTTGCCAAACGTCATCCTTCGTTTCCCTCAGCGTTCTGGCAGTCGGTGACTCTCTTCCTCACTTTTCCTTCCAATTCCAGCAAACTGTATTCTAGATATTCTAGCTTTTAGCTAGATTTGATGGCCCTTTCTTTCCATTCATTGATTTGGTCATTTGATGGAAGATTCCTCCACCAGTCCAACAAGAGTGAGGGTGTGCTAACCATACCGAAGCTGGGTACCTCGTGCCTCATTTTCTGCAAAACAAAAGGGTTAGACCTTACCCCCATCGGACTCGACTATTTATACATTTACGATCAGCATATCGGCATTTAGTTCTCCAAATTAATGCACAAAACGTGGTTGCGCCCGTTGGTGTTATGGAAAACCCGATGGACTTTGGATAAGGCTTATCTTAAAGGATCATTATATGGACAACATAACTGATCCGACTAGGTTTGACTATGATGCGTGCACAACTTAAAGAGAGTAAGGTTTCTATGGGTTTTTAGACTGATACCCTCAAGCTGACAACTTGAGGGGGAAGGCAGGGAACCGTCGACTGCACCGCTTATCGACTGGTTTTACCGCAAATAAGCCTTTCCGAATTTAAGGGTAATAAATAGGAAGAGCGCAATAACTCTGCTATAGGATTTGAGACGCACGAGTGGAATATGATACGGAGCATGATTTATGCAGAAATTAATAACATGTAGTAAAGTATTTTCGCGTAGGAAAGATAAATACAACATATAAATTATTGAAAAGACAGTTACAGAAATAGGAAAACAAAGAGACAAGTCAGTTTTCAGGGCAATAAAGAAATGATAAATGATTAAAAAAATAGACACTTAAATTCAAATAAGGGAGCAGGGTACGGGATAAGCATGTTCGGACTAATTTGTAAAGACAAGTTCGCTATGGTAAGAGCCTAAAAATATCCCCAGCAGAGTCGACATGCTGTCGCGCCCCCTTTTTTCCCTCCTCGTGGAGAGAGGTCCGGGATTCGACATTCCATGGAGTGTGATGACTCATTTCCTTTTGGCAATTAGGTATTTGAAGAGTCGCCACCTAACGGATTATGGTGCATTAGGGCACCTAGAGCGATTAACTCTTGGGCTGGTTTGTATTACCAGAGATTAGGGAAAAGGCTCGAGATAACCTTGAGTGGAAGGTGTTAGGCACCCCCTCTTGGTCCACAACTGTGAGTCCCTACCGAACTTATATTTACAAATTAGTCCATACAAATAGTTGAATCAAATAAGTTGTAAAGCTAATTGAACAAGTCAAGTAGTGAAATAAAGGTTTGAACAGACAAAGTTTAAATAAGAAAAGGATTTGGGGTAAGGAGGGGTCCTAGTCTGTTTATCCTATCGGATCACCCCACGCAATGTCCGGTAAACACTCCTCAATGAGGGGCTACACGTGACATTAACGCGAAGTCATCATATCCCATGTTTACCCTTTCCATCCCTTATTGGTCATGCAAAGTGAGTGTTGGTCATTGATTCCTATTGCGTCCTGCTACTCGTCCCCTCTTAATGGTCTAGAAGGGAGTAGGACCTCTACCTATAGGTGGTTCTGGACGTACCCCTAAGGTTTTAAAGGAAAAAATCTAAGGCGACAGTCAAAAAGCATTTAGGACTTCCACATAAATGGGAGAAATTAAGAGGCTCACAATTCATCCTCAAACAAACATACAAGCAGCACGACTCAAACACAAGTAAGTTCTTTATTAATCAAAGTCCTAAAGTAGTATTTCTAAGTGATTATGCAGAAATAGACCACTTTCAGATCCAGAAGTTATAATCTAGTAGTTGCTCAGGGGCTCTTCTTTAAAGGCTTATTAGAATCAGAGAAGTTGAGTGACAGAAACAGCTTCAGAGAAATGCAGGCTTTGAAAATGCCCTAAGGCTTGCCTATATGCAGTGTTGTGTCTATGTTAACGCAGAAACAAACAAGTTTTCGAAATAGACCTTTTTAATACCAATAGTCATGATATCTCATGAGATTAAAGCAATTTGAAAGGACCAGTTTTAGAAATGTTGACAGTTACTAAAATTGGTTTTAAGAAACAAACTAGGTGAAATAAAATAAACCTATTGGGCTAATTAGAATTACCAGACAGAATTGCGAGTTAGATATCTATAGACATGATATCTAGGCGTATTACTGTATTTAGTCAATTTGCAGTAATATATGAAAGACTTACTGAATCAGAATTATGTCCTATAGGCATGGTATCTATACTTGAATTGATTTAAAACATGATGGCTTAAAACCTAGAGACGTGGTTTCTAACATGACAAATTTTACGAACATGGTTTATATCTGATGCAAACGACATTAAAAGTAAAGTCTTTATAGGCATGATTTCTATTATGATGCAAATGAAATTAAAAGTGGAACCCTATAGACATGTTTTCTATTGAGTGAAGCAGGCAGATTTGAAAATAAATCCTAAAAGCGGGATTTCTACCAATGTTACCCCACAAAGTATACATCTACCCACCCTTTTTTACTAAACACCCCAAATATCTGTTTACAAATTATTACAGGCCAATAAATTAATTACATAAGTGAAATAGAAAATCAAGAAGCTATTCTATAGAGAGCCTGCAATCAGGCCCAAGTTTCCCAAAGCCTCCAATGGTCTTTCAAAGCCTCATTTGCATAGACAAATTAGAGTCTAGGTGCATCTAAGTTCCCTAAGGGTCTCAAGGACCCCGGTCAATGCTTACCTAGACATAGTAGCCAAGCATTGAACCAGTGCAGTGTGGAAAGGCCAGCCCCAGTATGCCAGAGTTCAGAGGGTTCTCAAGAGGATCCCAAGGCAGTAAACATACAAGAGGGGACAAAACTTATTAACTAAAAGTAGAGTGAAAGTGCAGGACACAGGTTGAAATGAGTTTAATAAAGACTGGACTCAAAAGTTTTGTTTTGAAAGCAATTAGCAACAGAGATTTTGAAAAGAAGTTGTAATAGTAAACAAAGTTCAAACACTTCAGGATAGGACCACACACAGCAAGTCCACAGAATCCAAATGAGTTCAGTAATCACACATGGGTCAAAGGGTCTGTGGATACACAGACATTGACTGCAGACACATGATCCCAGTAGGAGTATTAAGACTGTTAAGGACATGCTCGTAGATAGTTTGACACTGGCATAATCACAAACTAGTCATAAGGAACATAAACACATAGAGGGGAATAGGGATTTGGGATTCACAAAGTGGTAAATGCACAGTAGGTAAAAGAAAACAATTGTCCAGGCATGCTTGAATCACATAAGGGAATACATGAACTTAATGGGAGGGGAGTCATACTAGCATGCTTAACAACAAAACCACAAGTAAAAGCAGGCTAGAAATAAAAGAAACTAAAACAGGAAGAGAAACATGTTGTTGTGGCTGTAATCAAAACTAGGACATACCAGTGAAGATAGAAGTAAGCAGAATGAAAGAACCAAAGAGCACAGATGATTAGCCTTGGCTTGTAGCCGGCTAGTAGTATCAAATAGCACAAGAGAGGGAGCAGGGATTTTAGAAAGAGAGGAGTTTTTCTTGAAAACCCAAGTCTTTTCTTGTTTGTGAAAACTTAGAGAATTTATAGTTGAAAGTAGGTAGTAGAATAAGGTAAAAATCATAGTAGTACACTAATTTAAGAACTAAAAATCAATCAATTTGAGAATCAAGGAAGTACTTCCTTATGTTAAGGGAATCAAGGTCAAACGGGAAGATTTAGTACCATATACGGAAGGAAGAGGAATCAGTGCATAATAAAATAAGGAAAGGAGCCAGAGTTCATTAGGCATAAAGTAGTAAATTAGGACCAAATTCAGAAAGACCCAACTAAGGAAAGACTATGTAAAACAAAGTACGATAGTAAATAAGGTAATAAAATCAGTTAATTCAAACGGACGAGTAGAATTCAAGGGCTTTGAAGGAAAATCTATCATTTACCATCAGTTAAGGAAAATCAGAATCAATCATGGGAAGTCATGATTCTGCATACTTAACATATAAATAGAGACGAATGAACAAAAGTAGCAAACAAGGTCAATTATATAGCCATAAAGAAACAAGAGATGCGCAAACACAGTCATATAGAAGTGATATAAGTAGGCTAAAGATTCAGCAGAACATATTCAAAGCATAGTGAGAGACTAACAAGACCAAAGAAAATCAGGCTAACATGTAGATCCAAGGCAAAGTCCAACACACGGAACCAAAGTGAAGAAAGTCATGCTAACACACAGAAACAAGTGAAGAAAATCATGCTAACACACAGAAGCAAGTAAAGAAAATCATGCTAACACACAGAAGCAAATAAAGAGAATCATGCTAACACACGTAAACAAGTAAAGAAAATCATGCTAACACAAGTAAAGAGAATCATGATAACACACAGAAACAAGTAAAGAGAAATCTTTAAAAATTAGGGCTTTTAACAGAGTTGAATTAAAAAGCAGTAGGAGCATAGAATCGGCCAAAATAAACTAGGGAAGAAGGTTTAATCGTAAAGAAATCGGTTGAAATAGGTATCGAATGAACTCCTAGAAACCCTAGTTTTCAAAGAAAGTAAAGATGGTTTAGAATAGAGGATCTTTCAGAAGAAAGCTCGAGAATAGGCAAATCATAGAAGGAAACAGGCATAAAGATTGAAAATAATATAGATCTGAAAGATCCAGCAGAGAGCTAGGGTTTCAAAAGGAAACCTAAGTAGAAATCGAAAGAATCTGTTGTAACTTCATAGATCGTAACATACATGGTGTGATTTTGCCCAAATTAAACCAAAGAAGCCTCGAACAACAGAATCAGAAACCCTAAGTCCAAATCGACATGGCCCAGGACCCTTGAATGCCTTAGAGATAATGAGCAAGGTGATGAGAGTGACCATTGGAGGCTTAGGGTTTGAGAGATAGTCGCCGGAAATGACCGAAGAAGGAGGTGAGTGGAGGAGTCTAGGCTTAGGTTTGAGAGAAGAGTGGAGATGAGAGAGCATCTGAAGGCGGCGCCTTTGAGAAAATGACTTAGGGTATAGAGTTAAAAAGGAAGGGAATGATTTGGACAGTTGATCTGGGAGATCAACGTCAGGATTAAAATGGGCAGGTGGGTTCCGGGTTTGGGTAAGGGTTAACAGGGTATGGGTCGGGTGATGTAGGTGAGAAATTGGGCTGGAAAAAGGTCCAATTTTGGCTACAATTGAAAGCCAAATTACGTTGTTATCTAAATAGCCAATTCTCCCCTATTTAATTGATAAAAATAATAGGTAATTTCTAGAAAATTAATTAAGATGCCAAAATAATTTACAATACATAATTAACAATTTAAAAATATAGGGTCCAATTTTATGTATATAAAACATAATTATATCTTAAAATGGGCTAACATTGCAATTATATGTAATTTAGCATTAAAAATACTAAATGTAATTGTAAAAATATATAAAATTACCTTAGCCATATTTGGAATAAATGTAAAAATCCAATAGATGAATTATCAAAACAATAATTTTTGAAATAATTATTAGGGATTTTATGGATAAAAAGGGAGAAAATAAATCAATTTAAACCCTTAAAATTATGGGAAAAATAATGAAAGCCTTGTGTATGCTTATATATACATATATATGCTATTTTGAAGGCTTTTATGCATATTTAAAATATATAGGGAAAAATTGGGTATCAACAGGATCCGCCAAGACTTGGTGGAGAGATTATTGTTTGGCTAGGCCAGTTGGGTCACCGGCTTTGACTTGGGATCAGTTCTCTCAGCTATTTTTGGAGAAGTTTCTTCCTATCACTCAGAGGGAGAACTATCGGAGGCAGTTTGAGCATCTCCAGCAGGGTTCTATGACTGTTACTCAGTACGAGACCAGATTTATTGACTTGGCCCATCATGCTCTTCTTATACTTACCACTGAGAGAGAGAGGGTGATGAGGTTTATTGAGGGACTCGTTCCGCCTATTCGATTGCAGATGGCTAAGGAAACGGGGAGCGAGATTTCTTTTCAGGATGCGGCCAATGTGGCCAGGAGAGTTGAGATGGTTCTATCACAGGGGAGTGGTCAGGGGTCTGACAAGAGTCCTCGTCATTCGAGCCGGTTCAGTGGTGCCTCATCTGGAGGCAGAGATTCTTTTGGTAGGGTTCATCCTTTCAGGCCGTTTCTTTCAGCACTTCAGGCTTCTCATGGTGCGCCAGGTGGTCGTGGTTCTCATATGCAGTATTCTGATCAGTTGCCCTACAGTGCACCACTAGCTCCGATCATTGCACCGCCGCTCCAGAGTTTTCAGGGTGGTTATTCAGGCCGTCAGGGACAACAGTCTCAGCAGTCGAGGGCTTGTTATACTTGTGGCGATATGAGGCATATTGCTAGATTTTTCTCTCGAGCACCAAGCAGCTCTCAGCATGAGCGTTCCCGTGCCATGGTTCACGCCCCGAGTGTTCCACCGCACACTCAGCCACCTAGAGGTGGAGGTAGATGTGCTAGAGGTGGAGGTAGAGGTAGTAGAGGTGGAGGTCAGGCCACTAGGGGTGGAGGCTAGCCAGCAAGAGGCCATCCCAAAGATGTAGTTTAGAGTGGTGGGGCCCAGCCCCGATGTTATGCTCTTCCAGCCAGGCCTGAGGCTGAGGCTTTCGATGTAGTTATCACAGGTACTGTTCTGGTTTGTACTAGAGATGCTTCAGTTCTGTTTGATCTAGGATCTACATACTCCTATGTGTCATCTTATTTTGCACCGTATTTGGTTATGCCTAGTGATTCCTTGAGTGCTCCTGTATATGTGTCTACACCGGTAGGTGATTCTATTATGGTAGATCGTGTCCATCATTCATGTATAGTTGTGATTGGTGGTCTTGAGACACGAGTAGATAAGTTACTTTTGGATATGGTTGATTTTGATGTCATATTGAGGATGGAATGGTTATCACCTTACCATGCTATCTTGGACTGTCATGCCAAGACTGTGACCTTAGCCTTGTTAGGTTTACCTTGTTTAGAGTGGAGAGGGACTCCTGGTCAGTCCACCCGTAGGGTTATCTCATATATGAAGGCTCGACGTATGGTTGAGAAGGGATGTTTGGCCTATTTACGTATGTTCGTGATTCTAGTGGTGAGGTTCCTTCTATGGATTATGTTCCTGTTGTTTGTGAGTTTCCTGAGGTATTTCCTTCAGACCTGCCGGGTATGCCACCCGATAGGATATTGACTTTTGCATTGATCTGGCTTGGGGCACTCAGCCCATTTCCATCCCGCCATATCGTATGGCCCTGCCAGAGTTGAATGAATTGAAGGAGTTGCAAGACTTACTTGATTGTATTAGACCTAGTGTCTCTCCTTGGGGTGCACCGGTGTTGTTTGTTACAAAGAAGGACGGATCGATGAGGATGTGTATAGATTATCGGCAGTTGAACAAGGTCACAATCAAGAACAAGTATCCATTGCCGTGGACTGATGATTTGTTTGATCAGCTTCAGGGTGCCAAAGTGTTTTTGAAAATTGATTTGAGATCTGGCTACCATCAGTTGAGGATTAGGGCATCCGATGTCCCTAAGACACCTTTCCGCACTCGGTATGGGCATTAATGAGTTCTTGGTAATGTCATTCGGGTTGACCAATGCCCCAGTAGCTTTCGTGGATTTTAATCCTTACTTGGATTCCTTCGTGATAGTCTTCATTGATGATATTTTGATCTGTTCTCGCAGTCGGGAGGAGCATGAGCAGCATCTGAGAGTGGTTCTTCAAACCTTGAGAGTCAGTCAGTTGTATGCTATGTTTTCGAAGTGTGAGTTCTGGTTGAGTTCGGTTGCATTCTTGGGTCATGTATCAGCAAAGGGTATTCAGGTGGACCCTAAGAAGATTGAGGCAGTCAAGGACTGGCCTAGACCCGCATCAGCTACAGAGATCTAGAGTTTCTTGGGTTTGGTAGGCTATTACCGTCGGTTTGTGGAGGGGTTTTCATCTATTGCAGCCTCGATGACCAGGTTGACCCAGAAGGATGCCCAGTTAAGGTGGTCGGACGAGTGTGAGGTGAGCTTTCAGAAGATCAAGACACCTTAGACTATGGCGTCGGTGTTGGTTTTTCCCACAGGTTCAGGGCCATATACAGTGTATTGTGACGCATCTCATATTGGATTTGGTGTGGTGTTGATGCAGGATGGCAATGTCATTGCTTATGCTTCGTGACAGTTGAAGATTTACAAGAAGAATTATCCAGTGCATGATTCGAAGTTAGCAGCCGTTGTTCACGCGCTGATGAGTTGGAGGCACTATTTATATGGCGTGTCATGTGAGGTGTTCACGAATCACAAGAGTCTTCAGCACTTGTTCAAGCAGAAGGAGCTAAATTTGAGGTTGAGAAGGTGGTTGGAGCTATTGAAAGACTATGATATTACCATCTTATACCATCCGCAGAAGGCTAATGTAGTGGTCGGTGCATTAAGTAGAAAGTCGGTCAGCATGGGCAGTCTTGCATATATTCTGATCGGTGAGAGACCGCTTGCCTTGGATGTACAGGCTTTATCCAATCAGTTCGTGAGGTTGGATGTTTCTGAGCCCAGCCATGTGTTAACTTGCACAGCCGCTCGTTCTTCATTATTTGAGCGTATCAGATATCGGCAATATGATGATCCTCATTTGCTTGTCCTTAGAGAAACAGTGTGGCACGGAGGTGTCAAGCATGTTACATTAGGAGATGATGGAGTTTTGAGGATGCAGGGTCGAGTTTGTGTGCCTAATATGGATGGACTTCGAGAGTTGATTTTAGAGGAGGCCCGTATTTCCCGGTACTTTATTCATCTGGGCTTTGCTAAGGTGTATCAAGACTTGCGGCAGCATTATTGGTGGAGGAGGATGAAGAAAGATATTATTGCATATGTGGCTCGGTGTTTGAATTGTCAGCAGGTAAAGTACGAGCATCAGAGACCTGGTGGTTTGTTCCAGAAGATTGAGATTCCTGAGTGGAAGTGGGAACGTATCACTATGGACTTCGTTGTTGGACTCCCATGGACTCAGAGGAAGTTCCATGCAGTGTGGGTTATTGTCAATAGGCTGATCAAGTTAGCACATTTCATTCCTGTGGCAGTTTTCTATTCTTCTAAGAGGTTAGCCGAGATCTATATCCGGGAGATATTTCGTCTTCATGGTGTGCCGGTGTCTATCATTTCTGACCGAGGTACGCAATTTACCTCACATTTCTAGAAGGCAGTTATGCGTGAGTTGGGAACACGGGTCGAGTTGAGCACAGTATTTCATCCTCAGACGGACGGGCAGTCCGAGCGTACTATTCAAATTTTTGAGGATATGCTCTGAGCTTGTGTTATTGACTTTGGAGGCTCGTGGGATTAGTTCTTGCCTTTAGTTTAGTTTGCCTACAATAATAGCTACCAGTCGAGCATCCAGATGGCTCCTAATGAAGCTTTATATAGTAGGCGGTGTCGGTCGTCGGTTGGGTGGTTTGAGCCGGGAGAGGCTCGGTTTTTGGGTACGGATGTACATGATCCCTTGGACAAGGTTAAGATCATTTAGGATAGTCTTCGTACAGCTCGGTCCACGCAAAAGAGTTATGCCGACCGTAAGGTTCGTGATGTGGCATTCATGGTTGACGAGCGGGTGTTGCTTCGGGTGTCGCCTAAGAAGGGCGTGATGAGATTTGGAAAGAAGGGCAAGCTAAGCTCTAGATTCATTGGTCCTTTTGAGATTCTTGATCGAGTGGGAGAGGAGGCTTACAGACTTGCGTTGCCGCCGAATCAGCCGTGCACCCAGTGTTTCATGTATTTATGCTTCGGAAGTATCACGGCGATCCATCCCACGTGTTAGATTTCAGCAATGTCCAGTTGGACAAGGACTTGTCCTATGAGGAGGAGTCGGTAGCTATTCTAGACCGACAGGTTCGTCAATTGAGATCGAAGAGTTTCCCTTCTATTCGTGTTCAGTGGAGAGGTCAGCCTGCCGAGGCAGTTACCTGGGAGTCCGAGTCCGATATACGGAGCCGATATCCCCATCTTTTCTCCGACTCAGGTACTTTTCTTATGTCCATTAGAGGACAAACGATTGTTTTAGAGGTGCAGGATGTGATGACCTTTTTGAAAGTAAATTCTGTGTTCCCAAGCCTTATAAACCTCTTTTTGTGTCACCTCGATTTACGTGCGCAGTCCAGGCGTGTTTCCGGAAAGCTTTTATGTGAAATCCAAGTAAAATAAGGAAATAGGCCATTAAAATAGATTAAAGTTGACTTCGGTCAACATTCTTGGTAAACCGACCCGTGATCCGACGGTCTCGTAGGGTCCGTAGTAAAATTTGGGACTTGGGCGTATGCCCGGAATCGAATTTCGAGGTCCCAAGCCCAAGAAAAGAATTTTTAAAGAAAATTGTTTGCTAGAAAATATAAAGGCTTTTAGAAGTGAATTGATATAATTTGTTGATGGTATCGGGCCAGTATCTTGGTTCTGGAGCCCGGTACAAGTTTAAAATAATAATTAAGTTGAATCTGTGAAATTTGGTAAAGTTCGGAATTGATTTGGTATAAATCGGACGTATAGTTCAGAAAATAGAAATTTTGATGTTCCTGAGTAATTTTATGAATTTGAGGTTTAATTCATGGTTGTTGATGTTATTTTGATAATTTGATCGCACGAGCAAGTTCGTATGATGTTTTTGGACTTGCTTGCATGTTTGGTTTGGAGCCCCAAGGGCTCGGGTGAGTTTTGGATAGGCCATTGAGTGAAATTGGACTTAGGAGCAGCAGCTGGTGTGTTGCAGGTCTGCAGGCTTCGCAATTTCGAAGCCTGGCTCGCAAATGCGAGCTCGCAAATGCGAGCTCGCATTTGCGAAGAAATATCGCAATTGCGAAGATGGGCTGGGCAGGGAGACCTTCGCATTTGCGAAGCTCAATGTCGCAAATGCGACCTCAACAGGTACCACAATTGCGAACGGTAGTTCGCATTTGCGAAGAAAGCAAGGCAAGCCTACCTTCGCATTTGCGAAGCCCGGGCCGCATTTGCGAGTTCGCATTTGCGAACCTGACATGGCAAATGCGATATCTGCACCTGTGCAAATTATAACTTAGACGAAATTTCTTCATTTTCAAACTCTCTCAAACCCTAAGCTCTCTTGGGCAATTTTCCAAAGAAAAGTTCTTCTCCAAATCATTAGCAAGTCATTTCTAACTCATTTTCTTCAATCTATATCATCTTTTTACATGATTTCAATTCAAAATCAAGGGTTTTCATGGGGAAAATGGGTGTTTCTGGGTAGAACTTAGGATTTTAATATTTTGGGGATTTTGGCCTCTATTTGAGGTCCGATTTCAAAATAAATTATATATTTGAGTTCTTGGGTGAATGGGTGATCGGGTTATGATTCGAACTTCGGGTTTTGACCAAGCGGGCCCGGGGTCGATTTTTGACTTTTTGGGGAAATCATTAGAAAACCAATTATCATGCATTAGAATTGGTTTATTTAGTATTTATTGATATCCTTAAGTAAATTGTGGCTAGGTATAAGCAGTTTGGTGGTGGAATCAAGAGGTAAAGCGGTAGTTGAGGCTTGATTGTGTTCGTTGCATTGAGGTAAGTGTTTGGTCTAACCTTAGCTCGAGGGAATAGGAGTCTTGGTCTTATTTTTATGTGTTAATTATTGAGTACGACGTATAGGTGCGGTGACGAGTATCTATACATTGGTGTCAAGCATGCCCGTGAGTCTTATACTATGATTGTTGTGACCCCGTTATGTATTGTCCATGCTTAATATGATGATTTCTAATGTTGAACAAGGCTCATGGAAGTATTATTGGTAATTGAACATTGTAGAGCATTGGCTCAAGTTGAGAATTGTGTTGTGAACTAATTGTGGAAAAGAGAAGAGGTTTATGATATTGTTTCCCTTCCCAGGATGTTATTGCTTATGATATTGCTTCCCTTGCCGAGATATTATTGTTATACTATTGTTCCCTTGCCGGGATTCTACTGTGATTTTATTGATTCCCTTGCCCGAATTGCTTTGTAATTGTTGCTTGGGTAAGGAAGAGTGTAAAAGCACGAAGGGTGATGTCGTGCGTGATATTTGTGAGTGAGTGTTAATGCACGAAGGGTTATGTTGTGCCGATATTGTAAATGTAAAAGCACGAAGGGTGTGTTGTGCCATGATATGAGTGATAATGCACGAAGGATAATTCCGTGCCATGATTTTGTGAGATAAAAGCACGCAGGGTGATGCCGTACCGAATATATTGATTCTTATGGTGAGAACGAGAGTAAAAGCATGAAGGGTGATGACGTGCACTTGTTATTGTTCTCCTTATTTTATTGTTCTGTATGCTTCCTTATTGAATTTCTGTTTGTACATGATATTCCCCCTAGCATGTTTCCTCTTCCCATCATTAAATGCCAGTTTATGTTATTATTACTTGTCGCATATGATTTAACTGCACATGTTTATTTGGTAGTCTTGTCCTAGCCTCGTCACTACTTCGCCGAGGTTAGGATCGACACTTACCAGCACATGGGGTAGGTTGTGCTGATACTACCCTCTGCACCGTGTGCAGATCCCGGTTCTGGAGTATTTGGACCATAGTGAGGTTGCTGCCTTCAGTCCAGCGGCGGAGACCCGGGGTAGTACTGCAGACGTCCGCAAGCCTTGGCATCCCCCTCTATCTTTTCCATTCCGTTTTTATGTATTTCAGAGATAAACTTGTATTTTCACTCAGACAGTTGTTTGTAGTATTCGTAGATGGTCTGTGACATTGTGACACCAATTCTGGGTAGAGTTGTATGTTGGATTATGTACTAGTATTTTGTTACACTATTAGATTTCGTCTTCCACTTTTCTGTTTATTATGATTATTCCACTGTTGATCACATGTTAATTCGTAACTGTTAAAAGTTAAGGAAAAAGGGTAATAAAATCTATAATACTCGGCTTGCCTAGCTTTCACGAGTAGGCGCCATCACGACTCCCCAGGGTGGGAAATCCGGGTCGTAACAATATCGCTGCGGCGGGCAGCCCGATCCATATACGATGCGGCGTGCAGCCCGATTTTATATATATATATATATATATATATATATATATATATATATATATATATATATATATATATATATATATTGCTGCGGGATAAAAATGGTGAAAGACAACTCAATTTTGCGAAGGGGAACTTATATACTTTCTGATCCAGGGATAACACACCTACGGTCCTTCTAACCGCACCTGCGGTCTCGCAGCTGCGTTACACCTCACGCACCTGCGACTTCTGGCCTTCTCTCATATGGCCGCATCTGCGGCTGATCTAACGCTTCTGCAATCTCGCAACTGCGGTTCCCAATCCGCAGGTGCGGTTATGACAGGGGAATCAGCTTCGGTTGCTCATTTCCAAAGCCAAACTTTTCCGAAAATCATCTGAATTTATGTCGAGGCCCTGGGGACCTCAGCCAACAATACGAACAAGTCATATACCACTATTCAAACTTATACCAATCTTCGGAACACTCAAAATAACATCTAATTACCAAAACACCATCGGATTCAAGCCTAAGGATTCCAAAACTTTCAAATTCCGCTTTCGATCAAAAAGTCTATCAAACCTCGTCCGAATGACTTGAAATTTTGCACACTCATCCCAAACGACACAACGGACCTCCTTCAATTTTTAGAATTTCAGTTCGACCCCTATATTAATATCTCCACTACCAACCGGAAAGCGCCAAAATTCCAATTTCACCAATTCAATCATAAATCTATCACGGACCTCTAAAATACATTCCGATCACGCTCTTAAGTCCCAAATCACCTAACGAAGCTATCCGAACCATTGGAATTTACATCTGAGACCTTTTTTACATAAGTCAACATCCGGTTGAGTTTTTCAAGTCAAGCTTACTCAAAAGAGACTAAGTGTCTTATTTCTCTTCAAAATCACTTCGAACCCGAACCAACCAACCCGATACCACATAATATAGTTGAACAAGACATAAAGAAGCAGAAATGGGACCGGTCGGGCCGTTACATACTCCCCCTCTTAAACAAACGTTCGTCCTCGAACGGATTAAGAAATATACCTGAAGTCTCAAATAGGTGAGGATATCTGCTCCGCATCTCCCGCTCGATCTCCCAGGTAGCCTCATCCACGGGCCGACCTCTCCACTACACTTTCACTATAAACTACATTGAACCTCTATTAAAACTGTTAGAAAGTTATTTTTCAAAGTATTTTACTGAAATTGGAGCTTAACGAGATGATTTGATTTGTATCCTGTTTTGGAAACATACAGTACCCGTTGTGGTGCTATGACGTGGATTACGTGATTTCTTACTACTCAGTCTTTATTTACTTTTATTACATACTGAGTTGGCGTACTCACATTACTCCCTGCACCTTGTGTGCAGATTCAGGTATTTCTAAGCTCGGTAGCAGGTTCATCGGAGTTAGCAAGGTAGCTGCTTGGCGATCGCAGCCCTGCTTTTCTCCCTTCTTATCCTCCCTTAGTGTATTCTGTGATTTTTCTGACCATGTTGGTCTTGAGGTTATCAAATAGTTGTAGTAGATGCTCATGACTAGTGACACCCTGATGTCGGGCTTTCTTTTCGCATTGTTGTTTTGTTTTAAACACTATATAAAGGTTTATTGTTAAATAGATTTGATTTTATCCTAAGAATGGAAAATAATATTTGGTTTTGGGTTTGTCGGCTGGCCTAGTTCCATGATAGGCGCCATCACGACCGGGTTGGTTTTGGGGTCGTGACAAAATTTTTATATAAATTTAACTCTACTTATCTTGGCCCAAGTAAACTTTGAGCAACTTGAGTCATGATTCAATTTTAATTCAGCCTGTTTGAAATTTGATCCAACCTATCCATTCACCTTTATTTGTGCCAACTAAATTTCTTGTTTTAGGGAATTTTAATAGCTAAGTTGGTTAGTTACCAAAACTTTTACCTTTGTTTGTGAGGTTCGACTTTTTTACCTTATAATTCCTTCCCATTTTCCCTTCCCTTACCCCTTATATATAACTTCTAAAAAAATTAGATTAAAAAGAATTGCTTGCTTCAATATCACAAATTTTACCTTAGGTCTCGCATAATCAACTTTAGTTGACTGAATAGCCTGGTTGGCCAAGCTTCTCAAGAGGTCAAAAGTACTTCTTTTCCTGAAAGCACTTTTTTTTTTCGAACTTGAGCTATTTGGCCAAGCTTTTTTTTGTTTTGGGAAGAAGCAGAAAAAAAGTAGCTTCTTCCCAAAAGCAGAAGTAGGAGCAGTTTTGACTTTTTCTAATCAAAAATACCCTTAACAAAATATAGTATATACCAAAATAATTGTTAAATCTAATACTTAGGTATAAGTATTTCTTCTTGTTTTTAGGATAGCTTTATAATATATAGTAACTTTAGGGGTGAATGCTTTTATATTTGTGAATGATTTTTAATATATTTAACTTATATTAAAATAATTAAGTACTTTTTAATTTTATTTCATATTTTATTTAAAAAAATGAAATAATTTAATTATTGTCTGTAATAACAAATTTTGAGATTATTGAAATGCTTATAATATTAACTATTAAGTAAATCTATTCATGTCCTTATTCGTAATTTGATACTTAAAAGCACTTTTTGAAAAGCTTGGCCAAACACAAATTATTGCTCAAAAGTGCTTTTCAAAGTGATTAGCTAAACACAAATTGCTTCTCTCCAAAAGTACTTTTTTCAAAAGCACTTTTTGCTTTTGAAAAAATCACTTCCAAAAATAAGTTGATTTCTTCATCTTGGCCAAACAGACTAATGAGAGTGTGAAACTCCTTTCAAATTGTGACAAATCTTGGCTTATATCATATAATGCAACTTTTATTAACCGAAACCTCATTATTTTATTAATTCTATTAGTAATCTTTGTTTAGATTGTCCTTTTGGATTTTACTTCTTTTTGGTCAATCAACATTTATTAGCATAAAATCTTCTTTAGATTCAGTTAAATATGCTTAATTCAGAAGGTTACGTTAATTTAGTATTATGTAAGAAAGCCAGTTTAAAACTCTTCTACCCCTCTATATAACATCTTTCTCAAACTAGCAAAGGTGATAGGTGCTCAAAAACTTAAGCTTCATACATCTAGTAAATCAAGTAAGTTTATTACTTAGTGCTTTCTTGTTTTGTTAACTAATTTACATTAGCAGGTTGTATTAATTAGTGATTTGTTTGTTTAAGTAATATTGTATTTACATATATATCCTAACATTCATACGTATAAAACTAAATTCATGTATTCAGGTAATCTTGATGGATCAAAGAATTATTCGACAAACTTTCCTGGTACTATATCTTCTTTTGAGTTATGATGGGGTTCAAGGAAAAATCAAGCTATCCAAAGTAGAGGAGTTAGAGTTGGAAAAACAACTTAAACTTATCAACAAACCGTCAATCAAAATAATTAAGGTATATATTTTGGGCAAAAGTCATTGTACTCATGCTTTTCTTTCTCTTCTCTCTTTTGTAAATTTTTTTTATGCACAACTGAAATTATATATTGGATAACAAGCTACTGTAATCAAGATTACTTATTTCATGAAGTTTTCGTTCTCAGACTAAATATGGAGATACATATAATTGTGTGGATTTTTACAAACAACCAGCATTTGATCATCCAATGTTAAAATATCACGATTTCATCCGGAGGCATGTTTCTCCTCTCTCTCTATCTATCTCTCTCTATCTCTAATTTACTTTCAACTTTTATATTGTTGACACAAGATTTAAGTTTTGGATGGACAGATGAAACCTACTTTAGGTAGGTCAAAGCAGAACTCAAATGCCTCCACAACTAATTGGTCATCGATGATATGGTCAAAAGATGGTGGTTGTCCTTTTGGAACAGTTCCTATCAAAAAAATTACTAAAGAAGATCTTGTTAGACAAATGAATATGCCACCACCAGAAGATGTCACATACGATACTGAGTTGACTACTGTAAGAACATGTTAAACCAATTCACTGCTTTGCCTTAGCTTGAAAAATAGATTCATGATTTCATTTATTAAATCTAATATGTTATGAATCATTAAACGTATAATAATGAAAAAGAGGTCACTTAAATAGATTTATATTTGTCCGCCGTTGCAGCAAATCTCATACAAGTTATTGCTTTTACACAGACTTTCAACAAAAGTGATTCAAAAAGAGGATACATATCTTCTTCAAAAGGATACAAGGTACATAAATATGAAAAAAAATTATTATTTTTAATTTTGTCATTTCATTTTCTAGTTCTATGTTTTCTCTTTATGGCGGTTCAATATCAAGAAAAGGATCATGGTGCAAAAAATTTGTTTATAATTATTTTCTGTTGTTTGAACAAAAACTGCAAAAGGTTATCGTTATACCATGTAGTCCAACACATTAAGAAGGCTCTTTTATGTGTTGCTTATCAAATTGTGCTTCAATGGTCTCGACTTTTGCTTCTTTAAGCTTAGGTTCTATTATACAGAATTACAAAATAGTAACCAATAATTAATAAACTTAAAATGATTTCCTCCTCTGTTTTCTAATCACATATGTCTTAAGATAAAGTTATAGATTTTGATATATCCTATCATGAGTTAACAAATATTCCATTCTTATATTCAGCTTGCAATAGTTCGAATTCTAAAAAATCCTAATGACAAGTTTGTGGGAGCTGGAATGACGCCTAGTATATGGAAACCTTATGCAGAAGGTCAGCAACATAGTGCATGTCGCTTGATAATTAAGAAAGGATCAGACATTTTACAAGTTGGTTGGCGAGTAAGTTTAAAAATTTGTTTATTTGCTGATTTAATTATTTTACTTCTGATAGCTCTATATAATTTGTGACGACTCTCAATTAGCTCTCATTAATTTATAATGATATTATGATAAACATATTTCTTGTTTTAGGTAGATCCAACTCTATATGGGGATAATAAGACTAGGTTTTTTGTGCATTTTCAAGTAAGTTATCTTATGTATTCTAATGACTTCATTTTACTGTTATTAAACTAACATTTTCTTCAGTTAGTTATTTACTTCAATTGAAAAGAGTTCATGTATAGTTTACGTTTTCTAGGCTGGTAATACACATTGTTTCAATATGCTATGCCCTGGATTTGTACAAGTAAGCAATGAGATGCCTGCTGACATGACTTTCGATACGATTTCACACCGTGGAGATAAGTATTCATGGGAGTTCGCAATGAACATCCATCGGGTACATTTTATTTCCTTATGTTCTATTATTTTTTAAAGTTTTTGAAAGCTACAAAGTACTAATATCTATATATATATATATATATATATATTTATGCCTTAAAGGATCAATCCAATGGAAACTGGTGGGTTTTAGTTGATGAAACTTATGAACAAGTTGGTTTTTGGCCTCAAAAGATTTTCACTAGCTTGGCAAGCTTTGCTGATAACGTTGAATGGGGAGGCGTCGCATATAACCCACCAGGTGTGCGTGAACCTCCAATGGGCTCAAGTTATTTTCCCTTTGGATACTCCAATTATGATGCTTATTGTAGGAGACTTTACGTTCTAAACGATGAAGGCACGACAATAAATGTAGATAAGACGAACATATATCTCGATGATTATCGTTTGTATCGAGTTCTGGATTTTCCACATATAGGACCTGGAGAGTTCAAACATTGTGTATTTTATGGGGGACCGGGAGAGAGTTTTCAAGTCTAAATCCAGTTACTTACTATCATGATAATATTTAGTTTCTATGTCAAAAAAATATGAAGAATGTTTTTCCATGTCATATTTGGAAGAATGAACTTTGATTCCTCTAATTCTTTTTCCTTTTAATTGTTTTTGCCGATTTTCCTTTGTTACCAATTATTGACATATGGTCTACCTGCAATCTGTAAAGTAGTAAATAAGGCCGTACAACTATTTGTATGATATCTGTCTACAAGTCTCTACGAGTACATAAGTATCATAAAGGTCAGGATTGGGTCCCGCCATACCAATCAATACATGTCTTAATTATATTGACTAAATAAGAAACTCCGGAGCAAATAGAGCGCACCAACACCTTCTGCTGAGCTGATAGCATACTTTGAGGACTCTCAACCTGTCTATCGGGGCCTGCGGGCATAAAACGCAGCGTCACCAGGAAAAAGGGATAATCAGTACAAATAGTGTACTGCGTATATAACGAATGAAAATCAGTAAATAAAGTCATGAGAGAAACATGGAGTAAAAGACTCAACATGTATGTCTCAATAGCTTTGCGAATCATTTAATATTTATAATGTCACGCATATGCGTATAAATGTCATACCATGCATAGGTATATGCGTTCATAACATCATCAAGCCTCTGTGGGCATTCAATCATATCATCTCGGCCACTGTGGTCAAAATCATTGTAACGACCCGGCCGGTCATTTTGAGAATTTAAGATCCGTTCAGCGGCGTAAGGTCTGGAACAGCTTCATAATATGAGAGTCAAATTGGAAGAAGGAATCTAGTTTTGGGAGTTTAAGCGGTGAGAATTTGAGCGGAATTGGACTTTTCAGTAAACGGCCCCGGAATAAATTTTTGATAATTCCAATAGCTTCGTATGGTGATTTTGGACTTAGGCGCGCGTCCGAAATCATATTTGGAGGTCCGTAGGGTATATTGAGGCATTTCGGCGAAAGTTGGAAAAGTTGAAGTTTGCAAAATGGAGAAGTTTGACCAATAATTGACTTTTGCGGTATCGGGGTCGGAATGAGATTCCAAGAGTTGGAGCAGCTCTGTTATGTCATTTTGGACTTGTCTGCAAAATTTGGCGTCATTCCGGAATGATTTGATAGGTTTCGGCACGAGTTTAGAAATTTGAAGATTTAATAGTTCATAAGTTCGTTTTATAGTTTGATTCGTTGTTTCGGCGTTGTTTAATGTGATTCTTAACCTCGAGCGAGTCTGTGTTAGGTTATGTGACTTGTTTATGTGTATAGACGGGGCCTCGGGTATGTTCCGGGTGGGCCACGGGTCATTTTTCCCATTTTTGGAACTGTTGTTTTCTGCTTCTGGTACCCTCATTTGCGATCACGAACAGCCTTTCGCGTTCGCGGTTCCTTGTTGCTGACCACCTCGAAATCCTTCTTCGCGTTCGTGTCCAACACTTCAAGTTCGCGAAGCCCTGCATTTTCCTTCTTCGCGTTCCCGTCCTTCCCTACGCGTTCGCGTAGGTTCCTGCCCTTCTTCTCCGCATTCGCGAGCTCATCATCGCGTTCACGATGAGCAACCTGGGCAGCCTTAACTTTTCTTCTTCGAGAATGCGGTCCTCTCTTCGTGTTCGCGATGCACAAATGTCTGGCAGACAGAATATATTCCAAAATCGAGGGTTTCACCATTTTGTCATATTTTGACTTGTAGACCTCGGTTTTGAGCGATTCTTGGTGGGTTCTTCAGATAATTCGAATGGGTAAGTGTTCTTCACTGAGACTTAAATATATTACATGAATTAGTCTTTATTTTTATCATTTAAATTGTGTTTTTAGTTAGGAAAAAATGTTGGTTTTGAAGAAAATTTTCAAAACGGAATTTCATAATTTGTGGGACGAAATGGTATTGGAATTTGGTAATTTTTGTATGGTTGAACTCCTATTGGAGTGAGTATTCGGATTTTGAAATATTTGTCGGGTTCCGAGGTGCTGACCCGGGGGTCGACTTTTGGACCAATTGTTAGATTTTGTTAAAGATTGAAACTTTAGAATCCGGAATAGTTTCTTATGTGTTTTATTTGTGCTTTGAAGTTAATTTAGTTAGATTTGAGCCGTCCGGAGAACTTTTCACCCGAGAAGTGCGTTTTAGAGTATCGGTATGTCGTCTTTGAGGTAAGTATCTTGCCTAACCTTGTGTGGGGGACTTCCCCCTAGGATTTGAGTCTTCTATGATGATTGTAGTTCGTGTACGCGAGGTGACGAGTGCGTGCTCGGACTTATCTGTGAAAAATTGGTCTTCTTAGAGTTATTAGGTCCTTATATTCACTGTGTTTGAATGTGTCCTTGACATGACTGAGTTTCCTATTTGCAAGTTTCACATCTACATGCTTGATTGGAAATAATTGCTCATGATTCACTCTTACTGCTTAACTGACTCCTATTTGATTTAATTGAAGAATTTTGCCTCTCCTATTGTCATGCTATCTTTTCATAGTTTGTCTTATTTGAGAATCATTATAATCCTTTTGAAATTTTTTTTTAGTCTTAAGTGAAGCTAAAGATCATCTTTCCCTAATCGAATTGTCGAATATCCACGAAATTGTCCAACCTTAAAAGGAGTTAGATAACCTATATCTTTGTTGACTTGCCCTTATTTGGGGCTTCTAGACTCACGTTGATTTCATTGTTACTGACTTGTATATTGCGGGACCGTCGCTATACGTTAGTTTTCCCGTGTTGAATTGTTCCCTTTATGCTAGCATTCTTTTCTGTGCCTATTCCTTGTGAGCTGGTTCTGTTGTTTCCTTGCGATTTACAGTCCTTAAGTTGATTTACTTGTCTTACCTTGTAATATTGACATTTGTTGTTGTTTTATGTATTGCGGTGATGTACGAGCTTTCTGTTATGTTGTGACTATTGTTTCTGTTGGTTGTGCTGCATGTTTACTTTGGGACTACGGATCAGTATTCCGGGAGATCTCCTGCATATTTACTTTTGGGACTACGGGACTGCACCCGGGAGATCCCCCTGTACGCATATATCGATTTAGACTGTAGTGCGGGATACTGAGAGATCTCAGCACATATATTAAGGATACTAAGAGATCCTCGGGATACCGAGAGATCCCCAACATATATTGAGGATACTAAGAGATCCTCGGGATACCGAGAGATCCCCAACATATATTGAGGATACTAAGAGATCCTCGGGATACTGAGAGATCCCCGGGATACTGAGAGATCCCCGAGTATTTACATTTGGGACTACGGGACGATATCCTGGGAGATCCCCTATTAAAAATCATTGCGTTCTGAGTTGATGTTTCATTGATCCTATCCCCGTGCAAACATTATAGGTGTTTTTCGTTCTATTCCTTATACTTACTAGTCGGTACGAACTATGTTAGGACACTTGCACAAGAATACACGTGATTAATCACCCTTATCGGGTAGGAGGCTCTTGAGATTTCTGAGTATAGACGCACACCTTGTTATTTGCCTTCCATGAGAGAATTACTCTTTGAGGTACTTTAGTTGTCAGTATGATCAGGAGGTGTGTCGAGGGCACAGAATGCCAAGACCTAGGGTTCCGTTGTTGAGACCCGTATTGTAAGATTACGAGATGAGGTGTCACAGGGTGACTTATATTCGAAGGTTATCAAAATATTATATTTGAAAGCATTATCCTGAAAGGAACTCTTTTGAAAAGAACATTTATTTGAAGGAAGTATATTTCAAACCATTTTTATCACTTGAAAAGAGTTTGATTATTTGATTGATGCTCGAGGGTTAAGACTTAAGGTGAGAATTATCAAAGTGGTTGGGCTATGACTTGTCTTTACCGTATTTATGATTTCGGATTTCGACTGTCTCCTCGTTTACCTTTCCATGTTATCCTTATGGTGTTCCGCCGAATACTTGCTGTTTTTCTCTCCTTATTGCAATTACTGTATTGTTAGTCGTATCACATAATCTCTATATATATCATGTTCTATATATTAGACTAATAGGTGTCTTGACTGTTTCTCGTCACTACTCCAGCGAGGTTAGACTTGATACTTACTGGGCACCGCTGTGGTGTGCTCATACTACACTTCTGCACATTTTTTTTGTGCAGATCCAGGTATTGTTCGCTAGTGGCGGTGCAGATTCTTGCCGAGGAGACTCAAGGTAGTCCTGCTGCTGCATTCGTAGGCTTCAGAGTCACCTTCTTATTTTATATTCACATTGTTATACTTATTTCCATACGGTTGTGTTTAGAAGTTGTAGCGAAACTCTATAGAGCTTATGACTTGTACTACCGGATTTAGGGAAATTGTTCATTGTATAAGGGATTCATCTCAGAAGAATTCTAGCTGTTATTAGTTATTGTTGTTATTCTGTATTTTAGTAGGCTTATCTAGTCCTTAAGACTAGGTGCCATCACGAAACCCAGCGGAGGGAAAAATTGGGTCGCGACAATCATCAACGTATACCAGCTTATCAGGTGGTGGAGCGTATATAAGTGATCATGCCTAACAATGCCTTATAAAAAGGACAAGCGGTCGTTACAAATATAATCTGAGTATTTAGCCCAGAGTTGAATCTCACAGGGAACTAACCTACCAATTACTCTTGTCAGACTCATTGAATTCTTCGTAATCAACTTCCCAGATATTTTGAATAACAATTGGTGATATTTTTACTATCTATAACTGAATGAAAGTAAGTAAACTAAAAGCTAACTATGACTGGGTTGTAAACAAATAAGAGAAGGATCTAAGGTTGTGATTTACCCTATTGATGGAATCCCTTCTTGTTATGTTTCGCATAGAATTGCCTAATCATCTCTGTGAGCACGTGATTTTTGCCCTACATAAATTATTCCTAGAAATTCAAACAAAATGATTTCTTTCATTATGTTACAATTTTGTGGATTTTTGGTGACGTTTTAGGTTAATTGACTGCATTTTATTTGTGCATTTTAATTAGTAAAAACACAAAAAATACTTGGCATTTGCATTTAGGATTTAATTTCACATTTTAGGATTATTCTTTAAAAATTAAAAAAAATAGCAAAAAATGGTTCTTTTCCCACACCCCACCCAAAAATGGTTCTGGGCCATTTAATTA